>NW_015505236.1:1720450-1724035 GCF_001515645.1 Sinocyclocheilus grahami | reverse complement strand
CTTGACCCCAGCCTCAGTCCTTTCCTTGTGAAGTTCACTCAAATTCTTGAATTGATTTTGCTTGACAATCCTCATAAGGCTGCGGTTCTCTCGGTTGGTTGTGCACTTTTCCCTTCCACTCAACTTTCTGTTAACATGCTTGGATACAGCACTCTGTGAACAGCCAGCTTCTTTGGCAATGAATGTTTGTGGCTTACCCTCCTTGTGAAGGGTGTCAATGATTGTCTTCTGGACAGCTGTCAGATCAGCAGTCTTCCCCATGATTGTGTAGCCTAGTGAACCAAACTGAGAGACCATTTTGAAGGCTCAGGAAACCTTTGCAGGTGTTTTGAGTTGATTAGCTGATTGGCATGTCACCATATTCTAATTTGTTGAGATAGTGAATTGATGGGTTTTTGTTAAATGTGAGCCAAAATCATCACAATTAAAAGAACCAAAGACTTAAACTACTTCAGTCTGTGTGCACTGAATTTATTTAATACACGAGTTTCACAATTTGAGTTGAATTACTGAAATAAATGAACTTTTCCACGACATTCTAATATATTGAGATGCACCTGTATACAGTATATTTATTTATTATATATATATATTTATTAGGTTAATTCAGGCTGTAAAATGTCATGATGTGTGACTCTCCAAAAATCTAAATGTTATTCTTGAATTAATAATTCAAGATAAAAATATATATAAAAAATCATACTCTTGAAAATGTACCAATACTTCCCTTGAAAGATATAAAAAAAAATATTTATAAAAGTTTTTCAAAACCTTCAGAAACCGACATGAATACAAACTATTCATTCAGTTCTGTCCATCACAATATTTACAGTCTGTTGCATTTTATGGCCCGCCTGCAGATGGATATCACTCCAGGCCCCGATGGTCGCTTCGGTTTCACTATCGTGGGAGACTGCCCCCTGCTGGTGGAGGATTGCTCCCCCTGCTCCCCAGCGGGTCGCAGTGGTCTCAGAGCTGGAGATTATGTCATGGAGGTGAATGGGATCCCAGTGAAGCACCATGAGATGGCAGCCGCTTTGATAAAGGCCTCTCAGGGCCGCACGCTGCGGCTTGGGGTGCTGTGCATGGGCAGTCGCCAGAAACGCAGCAGCGGGAGTCTAGAGGGCTCTCAGAAAGACACAGATGGCATGCGTCAAGACCGCAAACACAAGGCTCTGGAGTTCAATAGGAGGGTGAGTTTATCTGACAAAAGTATGTTTTTTGAATTTATGAAATGAAAGAGGTGCCAAATCACAATCATTCCTGTTTCAGGTTGAGGAGATTCTGAGGAATGAACCAGAGGTGAAAGAGAAACTGTTTGCTGTACTGAAACAGTTTGCTGCTGAGAGAAAGGTGGACTGGCTTGCTTCCGTTCTTCCTGACATCTTGACAACTGAAGAGCAGCAACAGCTCATCTTAAACATCAGGTACCATGACAACCCCATCTGCCACCTACAGCGCTCATTAATTTTTAACCTCCATCTCAGGGCCACTCTGACCCAGATGTTTTCTGCTACTGTATTTAGCCGTGCAGAACAGTCTGAAGGCCACCAGAGGGCATCAGTTTAATGTAGGTTTTGCTGAATATATGAATAGAACTTTAGTACATTCTTTGCTGTTCTTATTATTTATGTCATACTATGATGCACATTTGCAGTAAACATAAACACGCTTTGATTTATCTGTGTTTGATATAGAATTAAGCAGTGTGGCTTACAGTATAAACTGGTATGACCTAATAAGGCCACTGATAGATGTGTCTCCATCTGGTGCTGCCATGTAAACTGATCATCTTCAATCCCTCTGCTGTGTGCTGGCACAGTTAATAGTGAAATTCCTTTTCCAGTCCAGTCTATGCCTTAATGCCAACTGGGTCAATAACATAAGACGGCACTGGACAGAGAATTTTAGTGTTGATCCATTTGTCGCCTTCTCTTTGGGCAGTGTCAAGCTGTTTGGCACATGATGCTTAGTGGGACAGTTTATGTGGAATAACAAGCGAGGTGTTTTCACATGATTTGTTGTTTAATATACTTTAATATACACTAATGTTCAAAAGTTTGGGTTCAGAAGTCTCTTATGCTCACAAAGGCTGCATTATTTGATCAAAATATGATAATAAAAAAACAGTAATATTGTGAAATATTATTACTGTTTAAAAAATACTTTCTATTTTAATATGTTTTAAAAAATAATTTATTTCTGAGATGGCAAAGCTGAATTTTCAGCAGCCATTACTCCAGTCACATTACTTGTATCGCATGATTCTTCAGACAGAAATCAATGTTGTGTGCTGATTTGGTGCTCAAGAAACATTTCCTATTATTATTAATGCTGAAAATAGTTGTGCTGCTTAATATTTTTGTGGAAACTGTGATCATTTTTTCAGGATTCTTTGATAAAAACAACAGCATATTTAAAATAGAAATCTTTTGTAACATTATAAATGTCTTTACTGTAATGTATGATCAGTTTAATGCACTTGTGTTGAATACAAGTATTAACTGTAACACTTTAGTGTAGGGACCTTATTTAGTGTCGTTGCTTATTAGCATGCCTGTTATTAATAAATTGGCTGTTTATTAGTACACATATTCTGCATGACCATATTTCACCTCCCTAATCCTAAACTTAACAACTGCCTTACTAACTATTAATAAGCAGCAAGGAGTTTATTGAGGCAAAAATTGTGGTTAATGGTTTGTTAATGGCGAGAATTGGACCTTTAAAAAAAAGTGTGACCAAAAAATCCAAACCACAAACTTTATGGTAAATGGTAGTGTATGCTATTGCCATTATTCAAAATTATTAGTACAATAGATTTTGTCTGGTGCAAGATAAATACTGTATGCTACACCTAGGTTGCATTTTGCAAGACAGCTTTCCTCAATTTAACAGAGAAAGAACATCATTAAGGTTACATACAGTATAGTGTTCAATATTGTGTTTGCTAAATGGAGACAAGCTATTCCCTCAGCGCAGTATGAGTATCGTTCCTTTGTATTATGAGATAATAACTTTTGTCACTGTATAATCCTCTTTAGAGAGATATCTGGTGAAGGGTGGTGAATGGAGATCACCATGTGTTCAGCAGCATGGGGATCTTGAGTTCCTTGGGATGTACTTTGTAATCTAAATATGCTGCAGTTGAACTAGAATATAAGAATATGACACATGGAACTTGTGGAAGGAAATTAATCATATTGAACTGTTGGTACTTAGTATAGTTAATCTTTTTTGATCTAGTACATTTGAATATTATCTAGGACAGATTTGAAGCTGGTCTGGGTAGATTTAGTTTGCATTTGCCTACTGGGACATTAGCCAGTTTCCAATTCAACTGAGATATGCTCTTTTAGTTGAAATCCATTATTTCGGTAACATGGCAAGCCATGGTTGTTCAGTTTAAGGTGTGACTGTCTATTTTGCCATCTTAGAGAAGTAATCACAAGTTTGTTGTTCTTATTCATTATTCATCAAGAAGCTGAATGCTTTGAAGAGAGAAAAATATTTCAAACAACATTTTAAAATGACACACTACCTTTCAAAAGTTTGGGGTCTGTTTTTATTTTTTTCATTTTTTTT
>NW_015505236.1:1690537-1720440 GCF_001515645.1 Sinocyclocheilus grahami | reverse complement strand
GCTGAATTTTCAGCATCATTACTCCAGTCTTCAGTGTCACATGACGCTTTAGAAAGCATTCTAATATGCCGATTTGCTGCTCAAGAAACATTACGTATTATTAATTAATATTTAGTATTTTAAAAGTATTAATATTCTTTAAAAAATCTTTTGACACTTCAAAAGCATGTTTTAGATTTTTAGATGCTGTCAGTCCATTTATATTGTATGTCTATATAGTATAAGATTTAAAAATACTAATGAAATCTGGCTGCAATTAAACAATCAAATTAAAATTGTGATTGCTAATGCATTTTGATAGAAATATAGTGCTAAAACTGGCATAACACCTACTCATTTATTTTTGCTTGGCAACTCTAATTGTGAGAATGGAAGTATAGTCACTTCTATCATTGGGTTTGGGAGGAATTCTGCGGAGAATAGCTCCAAAGACAAACACCATTCTTCACTCTTCTTTGTTCTGTGCACCGAATCCGAGACTTTGTGGCAGAAAACACATCTGCTGCTTTTGGACTTCAACTGTGCTTTTGTGCAACTGTACATAGGGGGAAAAAATTAAGAAAAGCGTAAGAGAGGGTTAGCGACACAGAGCGAGAGAAACCATTTAAACAAATAAATAAAACACACAGCTGAAAATATAGGGCAATGAATATTCATGCCCTTGTGTGCTCTGACAAGCAAACTGAAATGGATTTTCAGTGTCTGCAGACATGCACCCTGTTCCTTTTGTCTGCTAACAGTATTTGCACGATTGCATTTTCTGTTTGTGAATGGTTTGTTTGCTAAGAGCCTGGCACCCATTTAAAGACACTGCTTAATCCTCCATCATGAAGAAGAGAAGAAAGCGAAACAATGAGCAGGGTAATGTGGTACTGCTATTGCAGCCGTTCCTTCTCAATACACCTTCTACATGGAATGTTTGTCTGCTCTAATCTTCTGGATTTGTTTCAAAAGTAGGAAATAGAATGGGCTTCACTTGAAGTTGTAAATCGTAAAAAGGCGACACGCTCTGCCGCAGACACCGGAATAAAGCTCTTCATTTAATGAAAAGAAAAATGACACCAGTTGTTTTATTTTCTAGAATGTCTCTGATTCCCAGTGTCAGACGTTAAGCAATAATTTATCAAGAAGCAGCAGAATGCTGCGCAGTCCCATGTCGGTTTCTGTTTCATGTGTGCATGGCTGCCTTTTGAAAGCTATATGTTGTGATACAAAAATAGTATGTAAGCATTAAAACGGGAGCTAGTTGTCACATTCTTTCTGAATCAAAAGTGCAATTATACAAATGTGTCAAAATGCATGAAGCAGTTTTTTTTCTTTTTCTTGGTATGACAGGTTCTTATTGTGAGAAGTACAGATTTAAATATAAACAACCACCTGGTCTATATATACATATACAACTGATTAAAAGTTTTTTTTAAATTTTTTTATTTCTTTAAACATTTGAATGGTAGTGTAAGCCTAATGCATTTTTCATGTACATTTACACACACACACACACAAATATATACAGTACATATATATATATATATATATATATATATATATATACAACATACAGTAGCTTGTATCCTATAACCTGTCCTGCCCAATTAAACACATGAATTGGTAAAATAATATCACTGGTCTCATTTAATTCTCACAATATAAATTTATCAGCCTTGTCTCACTATAGTAGGTACGTGTCTCAGTTTCTGCCGACACATAATCTCACTCTTTCTCTCTTTGTGAATCTCATGGATTTTCTGCTCATTATTCAGGGCTGATCTTCTGCAGGTCAATGTGAGAGGCAGCGGTCTCTAGACAGTTGTAGTCAATGGCTCTTGATGGCTCAGAGGCTGTTAAATTACGTCCCTCTGGGTTAAAGTGACACTCGTTTTTCTGAATATATCTCTTAAGTAGCCACTTCACTTTCACCTTGTTCTGAGTCATGATAAACTAAAAGATGAGTTGCTGTGGGTGAGTACTTTTCATTAAACTTTAATATTATTCATTGTGGAATATGTCTCTTCAATTTACAGTATTTTACTAAGAAAATCATTGTGATTTGATTTGTTGATTCATTTTGTGTCTGTTATAAGATTGTTTAACATGTCTAAGATTTTAACTTGTCATGTATGAAAGGTTTGTGAGCAGACTGTGTTCATTGCTGCTAAATCAGGCACGTTGTGTCAGTTATACAGTGATATTTTAGAGATGAACAACTGTTGGGGGTCATAGGATTTTTAAAATGTTTTTGAATTAACTGTCTTATATGGTCACCAAGGTTGCATTTATTTCTCAAAAATAAAGTAAAACCACTATTATTGTGAAATATTATTACAATTTAAAATAACTAATAAAAAAAATTATTAAACAATTTTAAAATGTAATTTATTCCTGTGATGGCAAAGCTGAATTTCAGCAGCATTAATGTAGTTTTCACATGATCCTTCAGTTATACAATCAATTAAACAAGTTCTTTTAATAATAATAATAATAAAACTTACTGATCCTAAGCTTTTGAATGTTAGATTCCATGGCTTATTCATTGTTTTGGTTTATCTTCACTAGTTTGGTGATTCATATTTTTCCTTTTATTATGTCCACAAATAAAGAGCTATATAAATAATTTTGAATTAAATATTACGGTGAACTAAAAAAGAATTAATAAAAACACCATTGTGTTTTGCAATGGTGCTGTCAAAGTGTGTAATTAAAATATCAAAACAGAGCAACTCATATGAACCTTTCCTCAAAATTTCCCATTCAAGTTGATTTTTCTTAAAAACAAATAGGCAAAGCATGATACCATCTGACCTCCTCAAATTAATTTCACATTACAAATGCAAATATAGTCTGGCAATAGATCCATCCACATTTTCTGAAAAGCACAATCAATGTTAATGTGCTGTGGTGAATGCTGTCATTTATAATACTGGCAGTAGTGCTTTAGTACTCTACGTAAGCTAAGGTTTGTACTCTAGTGGCCTCTTAGGGTGCTTAATTCTTTATTTTATTCTTGTCTGCTGTCTGGAACTGCTGCCATTAATGCAGCGTTTGGCTACTCAATTAAGTCACTGTGTCTCTCTCTGTGCCTCCATAATAATGTGAACCTGAGGCAACTCTGCACTCTAGAATTGTCTAATGGTGTGGTTTTGTCAATACTGTCATCCAGGCAATGGGGAGAAAAAAATGATATTGTGAAACTGTATAATTTTAAATCATATTTCCAGGTTACGATTATATAGTATCTGTGTGCAGGGTGTCTGTGTCCTTCAGAATGATAAAGACTGAAATCAAGAAAAACAAATGTGTATGTTTTACTTAAAGGGATAGTTCACCCAAAAATGATATTTGTGTCATTGTTTACTCAGCTTCGTGTCTTTCCAAACCTATATTTTTAAAAATGTCTCTGTGTTTGTGAGGGTGAGTAAATGATGACAGAAAAGCACTATAGATAGTCCCCTTTCTGTGCCTATAACTCTGATATGTTTAGTATTAAAATAATGTCTGATCTATGGAAAAGAAAATGAGTTACATTCAGTTTGTGTTCATAATCCATTAGCCTGATTACAGTCTGTCAGTGACAATAAGAGACTTACAAATATCAGGAGAATTAATGCCGTGACTCAGAAAATGAATGTGCTTTTTGTTTGATAAACACATGGAATTATTTTAAATGCTAATGTCGGTACATCACCTTCAGAGAACAAAGCAGACAGAATTGTGTTGACGTTACACTTGTCGAGGTTACTAAGGTTACATTTGCTGAGGTTTTTCAATTGGGGTCTTTTTCTGGTGCCATGGTGGGCGGCATAACAGGCTTTTCCATATCCGCCAATGCTGCATAAATGTGACAAACATGGCCTTATTTCTATTCAGAATCCCATAAAGGTGAAACTATCAGAGTTAAAATTGTATTTGTCTCCTCTCTGCCAAATGTTTTTCCCAAACGTTTTTGTCTAGCCATTTTCCCCGCTTCAAATCTCACTGAATTCAGTATGCGCTGAATCTTTTCAATTATATTTCGAATGTCATGCTACGAGTTTTGAATTTGCTCTCTTGCATATGAGATTTGATGCTGTTCCCAGAGAGCATGGAACATCAGGAACAGCAAAAAGAGAATGAGGAAAGAGAGGGAGACAGCGAGTGAAAGAGAGAGAGAGAGAGGCGGTAGTGTGATGTACTCCCACACCTTTGCTATTGCTGAATTCTGGTATCTGTACCAGAGCTTCTGGAGTGGGAGTTTCAGATGAAGACAGCACTCAGAGAGGCTGCTACATGTTGGAGTTCCTCACAGCTTCCATGAAATATCGGGATTGCCTTCATTACTTGGCTTTCTTTGATTTTTTATTTTTTTTATCTCTGCCATCCTTTCCTGTTTTCATGGATTTTGAAGTGTCACAGTGATCCTGAATGAACGCAGGGGACTCAGATCTGAAGCTCCTTCACTTTGGGTCGTGATAGAAACCGTTAGATGGGAAAACTGACTGGCTGAGCTGAACTAGCAACCTTTAAAAAGTCTTTATAATAATGGCTCCTCGTAGCTGATTTAGACCTTTTTTGTCTGTTGCCTTGCTGTGACCATGTTTGCCAGGATCTTCATTCCCAAGAAGCATCGGCAGCGCTTTGACGAGGCCGTTTCTCAGAGTCTCCTCAACCGCATGTGCCGTAGCAAGAGCCTTGGCGAGCCCCAAAACAGGCTCCGCCGAAGCCGAAGTCAAGACCACCATGAGCGTCCGCAAGGCTCGAAACGGGCCAGTTCTGTGCCCAGAGATACCGGCGATGACCCGGCCCAACCTGAGCGTGGCCTTAGGAAGAGCACCACCATGATTCCCAGCCACTATGTCACTGGAGCTAACCAGAGGTACGTATCGCACACCTCTTTCATAGGTGTTCCTTTTCCATGTCCTATTATTTATGATAAAATTAGCGTTTTAATCTTTCATACTGGTTTGAAAGGACGATTTTATCCCAAAACATGGCAGGAAGCCTCCTCAAATGCTTAGAACACTGTGTGATATGTGGGAGACTTTGTGTGTGGGTGGGTGAGAGAAGCACTATTGAGTTGTGTTTGTTTCTGTGCCTCATGCTTTCCTCCCTACACACACACACATGTATGTACTGTCCACATCACAAGCATTTTTTTCATATTGTGATCTACTAATTGGTTGTTTTAGAATTCGGGATATATAATCAGCTTTTCACACTATTTTAATCATTAAAATCATGACTTAACCTAAAAGGAAGATTACCATCATATCATATTCAAGCCATGAAGCTTCTTATTGAAATTTGAGCCAGAACAAAAGCAGATCCTCTTGTCGTCTGGTTTAAATTAATATTGCTTTCTATACGATGTCACTACAATCTGTCAATATTCTTTATTTGTGAATTGAAAGTGATATCTAAAATATTAACAGAGAAGTATCACCCAGAGTGTTTAGGTTATTAAATACTACAATAAGCGTGGATATGATGTGCTGATACCCTTAGACTGTATTCCTCATCTGATAAGCTGCTGCTCTTCAATAAATAATGCTTCCTTGGCTCAGTCCTTATGTAATCTCTATTCAGAGTTCTTATGTCTTTGTTTATCTGTCATCCCCTTTCTAATCCGCCATCAGTGTTTGGTTCTGGTGGCCCACCTTATATAAAATGGCACTGCGACAAGAAGCAAATGTTTCTACTGCTTTCCCTTGTCTCTGTTTACTCAACAGTTCCAGTGTCGCCTTGAGATGTTGCCACAGCAACCACTAAGGCTAGCTAAGCACTAATGATATGTCATAGGTTTTCTCTAAGAAGCAGGGAAATCTTAAATCTCCTTCTTAAATAGCTCGTCGAGTGGTGCTTCAGTATACTTGTCTGTTTGGTTTAGGATGAATCATAAGTTGGGATAAATTAATATTTGTATGTTCGGCCTTTGAAAAGCATTGGTCATATAGTGTAAACATATAGGTTCATATTTTACTCGTTGAGGAGATGTGTACTATTATTTTTACATATTTTTTTGACTGGTGCATTATAAAACTCTTGAAATATCCCATAAAGACTTAAGGAATTGGTGGGCCATTTCAAAGGACATGAATATATCAGAGACCAACCAGGACACCTTAGCAATGCCCTAACAACCATTTAGTACACCATAACGACTGCTCTTTTGACTTAAGCCAGTAAACAACCACCTAGCAACCACCCAGAACACCCTAGAAACTGCAAAGCAACACCATGACAACTGTTTTGACCTGGGCCAGTAGGTGGTAACCACTAGGGGTGTAACGGTTCAAGTTAATCACGGTTTGATTTTTGTCACAGTTTTAGAGTCACGGTTTCGGGACGGTTTGGTATGTGCTATGTTTTGGGAAAAGCACTATACTGTCAAACAAAAGTAAAGAAAATAAGAACAAATAATCTAATTTCAAGCAACAGCACAACTAAATACAATAGAGCAAAGACACAAATAATATAAACAGTGCTTTTCAGGTTTTTAGGTAGGTCTAACATTAGGTTTTAGGTACAGAAATTGAATAAAGTAATCAAATGTAAAATAACATTGCATATTTGTCCATATAAATTCAAGATTAATCCTTATTAAGTTACAAAAGCTATTCAGTCAAGAGCAGTGATTGATTTCCTTGTCTTTTTTTGTTTGATTAATATTAAAAAAAAAAAAAGTGCCGTCACTTTAAGACAATGCACAGATCCAGTACACTGAAACTGTAGGCTATGTTCAATTTTTGTCACAGTTTTAGAGTCACGGTTTCGGGACGGTTTGGTATGTACTATGTTTTGGGAAAAGCACTATGCTGTCAAACAAAAGTAAAGAAAATAAGAACAAATAATCTAATTACAAGCAACAGCACAACTAAATACAATAGAGCAAAGACACAAATAATATAAACAGTGCTTTTCAGGTTTTTAGGTAGGTCTAACATTAGGTTTTAGGTACAGAAATTGAATAAAGTAATCAAATGTAAAATAACATTGCATATTTGTCCATATAAATTCAAGATTAATCCTTATTAAGTTACAAAAGCTATTCAGTCAAGAGCAGTGATTGATTTCCTTGTCTTTTTTTGTTTGATTAATATTAAAAATAAAAAAAAGTGCCGTCACTTTAAGACAATGCACAGATCCAGTACACTGAAACTGTAGGCTATGTTCAACCGACTATGTTTGCTAGGATACTTACCAAGACAGGCATCTTGACATAATTTTTGTGTGTATTTGTCCATTCAAGCACAAGACATGAAAACGATTTGCACGTTCTGAGATGTGGGTTCAAGCACTTCGGATGAGCGCACACAGATCTTCTCACTGCGCGCAAGTTCTCCTTCGTGTCTTCTGGCTCTTTAATATTTAAACTGGCAAGGCTTAAATGAGTTTAGTTTAGTTTAAAAACAGATAGCAATGTGTGCTATCAGACTTTGTTGCAGCCTAGAATTAAACTGCTGGTTTCGTCTGGCCAGAGGAGAATGGCACACTACTTCGACACTATTCCCCTGTTTAATACTGTAAAGCTGCTTTGACACAATCTGCATTGTAATAAGTGCTATATAAATAATGGTGACTTGACTTGACCATTCAGGTCTCACCTGCGCATCCGTGCTATAAACACCCGGATAATGATGGCATAAATGACTGGTCATATTCAAGCATATGGCACTCGCACTGACAAGGGGTGACTGGTTTGTACACTTTTTTTTTCATTGCTGTTGTTGTAATGTATTGGGAAGCCAGAATGCATATCCATCGACAAACATACATTAGCTGGACTCTGTCTGTTTTACGTGTTGTAATTATTATTATTATTTAAAGATTTATTTGTGCCATTATTATGATAGCATACATCAGAGCTGACAGGAAGCAAAGTGGGAGAGAGAGAGGGGAGGGATTGCTAAAGGTCCTCAAGTCAGGATTCGAACTCGGGATGCCCATAGTGCAACAGTGCTGTATATCGGCAGGCTGCCCACAAAGCTATCTGTGCTGACACCATATTTCAGATGCGTTGTCAGATTTAAGTTGAACCTCATTGAAAGTTCATGCCGAACCGTGAGTGGAGAACAGTACGATTCGATTTTTTTTACCAAGAACCGTTACACCCCTACTAGCAACTGCCTAGAACACCCAAGCAAAGCCCTACAGTAGCAACCACCCAGACTGCAAAGTAACACCATGACAACTTTTTGACCTGGGCCACTAAGTAAACACCCAAAACACCCCAGCAAAGCCCTAGCAACCACCAAGAACGCCCTAGAAACGGCAATACAACACTATGGCAACTGCTATTTTGATATGGGCCAGTAAGCAACCACACAGAACACTTTTTAATCAACATGCAAAAAATCACTCAGAACACCTTAGCAGCTGCATAGATTACACTGTGGCAGTAAGTTTTGTGCAGACAAGTAATTATTCTTTTTTTATCTTATTTTGAATATAAGTATTGAATATTATGAGTATTTAACATACCTACAGTCAGTCAGTAATGCCTCTCTTGCTTCCTCCGCAGAACCATCCGTGTGTACAGGGGTAAGAAGAGTTTTGGGTTTACTCTGAGAGGTCACGCTCCTGTGTGGATCGACTCAGTAATACCAGGTGCATATGAATGATCGTGACATCTACCCATAAGCACTTGCAACCTTTCATTATTAATCAGAGTGAAAAAAACACTGACTCTCAGATGAGTCAGGCTTTTCTTTTTCTGAGGGTTTCTGATCTGACCCAGAATTATACATCCTGCCACCAAGCATACAGATCTAGTGCTAGAAATGAATTTTTACTGTCATATTTTTGCCACCAGCCACTGTCAAGTAAAGATGCTCTCCTTATATAAATCACCATCTTCCAGGACACGGCTGTGTTTTGTTACTCAGAATTTGTGCCACGTTGAGGGTCATATCGCTGTAGGTTACAGAGGCGGGCGGCTGTAATAAAAAAAGCACATGGAAAGCACAGCTGGGTTCAGTGGTTTGTTTTCAAGAGGAATGGAGTGGGGGTTTTTTTATTGGTGCATTGTGAAAAAGGAAGGAGTGGGCTGTTGTACTAATGAGCAAGCTTTGGGTACATTTGTATTGAAGTCTGCACGATTGTACGTTCTGAGTGGATAGAGGGCGGTAAGTGTGTGAGTGTCTATATGACGATATTCGCCCACTGCAGGCCTGTGCTGAGGCTAGTTAACACTGACTCAGCCACCCGTGTGGGGCTGCTTATAAAAACAAGTAGGAGTGTAGCATCGTGATGAAAAAAACAGATTGCATTCCCTTTCAGACCTCAGACGGGGTATCTTGTAATGTTTTACTAACAACTGATCACAAAGGACAGCAATATTACACATCAACACGGTTCACTGAAAGATTGTCTGTGGCTTTGGGTGTATTATTCACTGCAAGTGTCTGAGGTTTCATTCTCAGTCCCAAACCCATGTTTTCCTATTACAGGTAGTCCAGCTGAGGCGTGTGGCCTTAAACCAGGAGACCGCATACTGTTCCTCAATGGCCTAGACATGAGGTGTGTTTATTTTTGTTATGCTGTGATGATGCTTTAAAAGTTGCACATCAGCAAAGTGATATTATAGTAGATACTGTGGTAAACTTATCTAAGAATACACAGTTTATGTTTTTTTTTAAATAATTAAGTGGTTATACGAAACATGTAATCAAGTTAACCTAATGTGTAACAATGTCACCTGACCTAAACATTTTATTTGCACTACCATACCATTCAGAAGCTTGGGGTCATAAGATTTTTTAAAATTAAGTCAGCTTTTAGTCAGCAAGCATAAATTACATTTATAATGTTACAAAAGATTTCTATTTTTAAAAAATGCTGCTCTTTAAAATTTTCTATTCATCAAAGAATCCTAAAAGAAAAGCTTTTCACAAAAATATTAAGCAACAAAGCTGTTTTCAAACTTGACAATGATAAGAAATGTTTCTTGAGCACCAAATTAACATATTAGAAAGTTTTCTGACGGTTTATGTGACACTAAAGATTGGAGTAATGGCTGCTGAAAATTAAGCTTTACCATCACAGGAATAAATGGCTTTTTAAAATACATTATATATTATTTTTAATTCATTTAAATATTTCACTATATTACAGTTTTTTCCTGTATTTTTGATTAAATAAATGCAGCCTTGGTGAACATAAGAGACTTCTTTCAAAATCAATACAAATCTCTGACCCTAAACTTTTGAATTACAGTGTGACTACTTGCAAGTAGATTTAACTCAAATGTGCCTGTTACGGGGCTGACAAGACGTGAGGATCCATAAGCAAGCTTTATTTAAAGCAGAGGAGGTCAGAAACACAGGCAGGGTCGAAACAGTGGCAAACAGGTATAAGGCAGGCAAGACACAAGAATAATCCTAGGGCTAGCGAAGGTCCATGAACGGCGAACAGAATCAAAAGGGACAAGACTAAAGGGAGAAATCCAGGAAAACAGGCGAAGATCAAAACTGAGAAAACAGGCTAGGCTAGGCTAGGCTAGGCTAGGCTAGGCTAGGCTAGGCTAGGCTAGGCTAACGGGGCTCTGTAGTGTAGCTATCCAACGATAAGTGCTAAACAATACTCGGCAGAGGGAAGGGATCAAAGTGAGTGTTAAATAGTGTGTGAGTGATATGAAACAGCTGTGTGCAATCAGTGCTGTGTGCAATCAGTGCAATGAATGATGGGATATGTAGTCTGGGGTGATATGCAACAGTGTGTGTGCGAGAGTCAATGAAAATGGAAAGGGTGACCTCTGATGGCTAGCAGACGGAAGTTCATGGACCGGATTCGTGACAGTGCCATTTAAATAGTGTTTTAACTAAATAATTTCAATTGATTTGGCTTGAACACAAGTTAAACATTACTGAGGCTAGGGGCTAGGTTTTCAGCTTCCAGCATGCTTTGTGTGCTAGTGGATGGGACAATTTTTTATTTATTTATTAATATGTATTTTTAATTTGTTATTTTGTGTTTTATTTGGGAAAGACCTAAAAGTGACTTTTTAGTACTTTGTGTGCCTGCTTCTATGATGATTTGAAGGGAGTTATTACGAGAGTTGACAATGTGGTGATGAGTTCAAATGGTAATTGGGTTGGAAACAAGCTATTTTTAGTTTCACTATTCATATTAGGCATTTATATTATTCTGCTGCTCCTTAACAAACCACCAGCTTTCACAGTTTGTTTGTTTAGGCCTAAATGTAAATCAGTTTCCTGCGGCCATGATTTAGCTGTTTCTTGGCTAATCTCAAGAGCACAGCAATTTATTTCATACTGCCTCCGGGGGACTGACAAGCATAGAATTATGTCAATAAAAAATTCCCACCAACTGTACATTTATTTATAAGTGTTATTTAAGAGAACATGCTATTTGATTTGGTCCTATATTATATTATATTACTGTATATTATATTACACATTGATTCTATTCTATGTACATTTAGGAACTGCTCCCATGAGAAGGTGGTGTCCATGCTGCAGGGCAGTGGTGCCATGCCCACTCTAGTGCTGGAAGAGGGCCCCGTAGATTATCCACTCTCAGATTCAGAGCCGGAGGAGACCCCCACCATCCCGCGCTCGCGCTCCCCGGCCCTCAGCTCCCTGCAGTGGGTGGCCGAGATCCTGCCTCCCAGCATCCGCGTGCACGGCCGTACCTTCAGCCAGCAACTTGAACACCTCCTCACCCTGCAAGAAAGATATACCATTTGCAAAGCTCTGGAGACCTTCTTCCAGCACAGGTCAGGTCAAAATTCATCATGGCTGAGTGGGAGCAGACACATGACTTAGTGTTATATTACTTGAGGTTGGCAGTACTGAGATTAAATACTGTCTTAGCAAAACAAAAAGGAGTTGTGTATGTGGCTCCCAGCATGCTTGTGATTAGTGATTAGATTTGGTGGTCTGAGTTGTTTGGGACCGTAACAACAGTACATATGCAGGTCAAGAGTTTGGAATAATTCAGTTATATAATTTATATAGAGATTTTTTTAATGTTGTTGAAGGCTCTTTTGCTCATGAAGGCTGCATTTATTTGATGTAAAATATATATATATATATGGCATCACTGAATTTTTAGCATACGTCAGTCTTCAGTGTTACATGATCCATCAGAAATCATTCTAATATGCTGATTTGCTGCTCCAGAAACATTTCTTCCTATTATCAATGCTGAAAACAGTTTTTGCTGCTTAATATTTTTGTGTAAGTGATACACTATACCATTCAAAAGTTTAGGCTGAATAAAAAAGAGAAAGCAATACTTTTAGGCCACAAGGAAAATTTTAATTGATCAAAAGTGACAGTAAAGACATTGATACAAATAATTTATATAATCTTCAAATAAATGCTGTTCTTTTCATCTTTCTATTCATTAAAGAATCTTGAAAAAATGGATCATGATTTCCACAAAAATATTAAGCAGCAAATAATAATAATATCATTGGTAATAATAAGAATCATTGTTGATAATTGAGTACCAATAATAATAATTGAGCACCAAAATCAGCATATTAGAATCATTTCTGAAGGATCATGTGATACTGAAGACTGGAGTAATGGCTGCTGAAAATTCAGCTTTGCCATCACGGGAATAAACTACATTTTAAAATATACTCAAATAGAAAACAGTTATGTTAAATTGTAACAATATTTCACAATATTATTATTTTTCTGTCTTTTTAATCAAATAAATGCAACCTTTGTGAGCATAAGGGACTTGTTTCACAAACATCAAAACATTGTAATTATTCCAAAGTGCATTTCTTTTAATGAAAGATATAATTTTATTTTATAGTCATGACTTAAGTGACCAATGCAGTGTTTGACAAAAAAACATACAAGTTAGAATTTCAGAGCTAATTAACACTTATAGACTGTAACCATCCTGCCTTATGATTACAAATATCATAGCATACTGTTCCCACAGCGAGGGATTTTCTGTCGCTTGGCAGCAGCAAGGCAAATGTGAAAAGCATTCAAAAATAGCTTCAGCCTCAAGCACAAATAGATACTCACAATCAAGAACAATCTGTGGGTTCTTCCAAATGTAATAAATAACGCTCACTGGTGCGACTGCTTGCTGAGAGAGCAGCCCAATTATTTCTAAAATGGCTCCCTCTGTTGCATGTAAACAGGAATGTGGACACGCTCATTGTAGATGTGTTTCCTGTGCTGGACACTCCAGCCAAGCAGCTGATTTGGCAGTTCATCTACCAGCTGCTGACCTACGAGGAACAGGAACACTGCAAGAGCAAGATCGCCCGCTTCCTGGGCTTCAAGAGTGCAGGTTAGCTGTGGCTTTACTGTGTGAACGTCAGGGGTTTTCTGTCCTGATTGCATTCTGACTGTGCATGTTTATTACCGCAGAACCAGAAGTAGGTCCAGAAACCCACAGACGGAGCAGCTCCATGCGAGTGTCAGGTACCTCTCACAAAAACACTGTGAGAGAGAGAAGCTCAGACGACTGCATCATCGGCACTCACCTGGGAATGGGTATGACATTTTCCCCTATCAGTGTTTAGGATTTAGACAAAAAAGCAGGGTCCAAAATGAACATTTTCCACACTGAACATATAAATACATGAACAAAACTCAAAAGTTTTGGGGGTTTTGTTAAGATTTTTTCATATTTTTTGAAAAATAAAAGGCTCTTATGCATTTATTTGATCAAAAAACAGTAAAAATCATAATATTGAGAAATATTATTACAATTTAAAATAACTAATTTCTATTTTAATGTATTTTTAAAAGTTATTGTTGTGATGGCAAATATGACGTTTTAACAACCATTACTATAGTCTTCAGTATCACATAGTCCTTAAGAAATTATTCTAATATGCTGATTCTTGTTATTATCGTTGTTGAAATAACTTATAATGCTAACTAAATTAATTTTTGTGATATTTTGTGATTCTTTTTTGTGATACTTTTTTCAGGATTCTTTGGACAATAGAAAGTTCAAAAGAACATTTGAAATACCTTGATGTTTATTTTAAAAAATCATTGAAAAATCTACAGTATATACTGTATATATATATATATATATATATACTGTATATATTACTTGGCATAAATACTAATTACTTGGAATTTAATCAAATCAATTTGTTACTCTTATTTGATGCTTCATACTTGTTAATTTTGGATCCAGCTCATAGTATGATGTAGAACTGATATAGGCCAATAAGTTTATATAGAATACTGTTTATGCTATGCATTGCTCCATTGTAACATTGTTTCAGATAGCCATGTCATTCTGTCCCTCTTTGGGGTAAACAAGCAATCAGAACTGCTCTCAGCCATGTTTATGATTCACCAGCATCTATTAGGCTAAAGCTATAAACTGCTTGCAATCGCTGTGCGCCTCTCAGCCACCTACCGGCCAGACCCGCTGCTGAAGCTGACTGCCCTCAGTCTCTTTTTAGCTCCTGAAGGGCAAGCAGCTTTTTGTGCACATGCTCTGTTTCTGGACCGCACTCTCTCTGTGTCTCAGGAACATTCACTGACCCTGTGACTCCAGAGGAAAGACAGTGTGGGGATGGGACTTCCTTCCCAGAGTCCCCAGATCTCAGCCACGTGGGTACCATTTACTGCTCATCCGCAATTCATTGCACTGTCATCACTGCTGTTATGAAATCATGCATAGTCTCATCTAACCACGCCCCAACCCGTAGATGTCAGGAGTGTACACGGAGCTTGAGAACATGGTTCCCGGGAAGAGCAACCAGTCTCTCCAGAGTCACTCCTCACCCAGGGCTGTTGGCATGGGCCACGCTGAGAACAACACATACACTCAGTCTTTCACACACAGTAACGCAGGTATTCTGAGTTTGTTCTGACATCCACAATTGACACATGGTGCCTCCAAAAGAAAAAAAACCTGTGTGACAAATTTACACTAAATGTGCTTGCTTATGTAGATAATTTAAGATAGAAAACAGGGGTTTTCAAACTGGGTTCCAGGGATCCACAAGGGGTTAAATAGGTTTTATTTTTCTTTGAGAGTTAAAAGAATTACAGAATATTTTTGGAGGGCTTTTAAAGTTAACACACTAACTGAAGATATTAATTAAATCTGTTTTATACATAATTTTGGTAACACTTTATAATAATGTTACATTTAGTAACATTAGTTAACTACATTACATGAACACTGAAAAATACTTGTAAAGCATTTATTAATCTTAGTTAACATTAATTTAAACAAAATCTAAATAAAAAGTATATTAACATTAGTTAATGAACCTGAGCTAACATGAACTAGCTAGTTGTATTTTTATTAACTAACATGAACAAAAGATGAATAAATACTGTAATAAATGTATGGCTCATTGTTAGTTAATGTTAGGTAATGCATTAATGAGTGTTAACTAACACTTTATTGTAAAGTGTTACCATCATTTCTTTAACATTATTACTGTTATTAACTGTACTTATATTATTATTATTACTACTTATTTATTTATTTATTTGTTGGCATAGCTTTTACATAGCATTTATTTATTGATAATAGCTTTTAAGAGTAAGAAATTAAGAAAAATCTAATTTGGATAGAAAGTTGGCAGAAAAAAAATGGATGCAATGGATTGTGCAAATGATTATACAAAAATTAATTTAATTGTAAATGTTTCTCTTTAGATTTGGATGACAATTTAAAAGTGGGTGTACTCTCCAATTCAATTTAAATATTTAACAAATAATATTGTAATGGTTTTGTTTTGCAATGACAATTATTTTTTATGGCCTTACAAGTAGGGCCATGGCATCAACAAGTTTGAAAATCCCTAGTTTAATGTATTAGCATGTTATAGTTCTTTATCGGGATCAATTTAAAACTTTTTAGAACATTTAGAACAATAAGATCTCTGATAAGTGTTCCTCATGATTTTGTACATTTTGCAGGGAACCGTAAGTCAGGCCTCTCTCTTTCATGGACTGAATCCTTTCCTGGCCCTCAGTTTGAGCCTTACCAGCAGACTGTTCCTTCTCCAGACAGTGTGGACTCTAATCCTTATGTTAGTTTAGACAGCCCCCCTGCCTCCCCTCTGCCTTCTGATGAACCCAGTCCTCTGCCCCAGCGCAGGAAGCTCTTCACCTTCTCACGTCCACCTCGCAGCCGAGACACCGACAAGTTCCTGGATGCTCTGAGCGAGCAGTTGGGACACCGGGTCAATATCGTGGATGACTTTAAGGGAGGGGAGAATGATTATGAGGAGGTTTGTGTCAGATACAGAAAGAGGTTACTATAGCCTGGCCAATTAAATATCACAAAATTGTAATATTAAAATATTCACAAATAGTTATTTATTTAAATAAATTATAAACAAAAATTATTTAATTTTATTATTATTTGTTCTACCCATCCTCCAAAACAATTGTCTTATGGAGGGTTGCTTTTATTTTACTTTACTTTACTTTTTTCCTCCATCCATTTTCCAAACCTCTTGTCCAATGTAAGGTCATTATTTATTTATTTATTTGTTTGTTTACCATCTATCAATTTTTTACATCTAATTTATGTTTATTTATTTGATATTTTGCATCTATCCATTCTTTAAATGCTTTTCATATGCAAGGCCACATTTTTATTGTTTTTTTAAATGTTTTTCTTCCATCCACTTTCCAAACCTCTAGTCCAATGTAAGGTCCCATTTCTTATGTTATGTTATGTTATGTTATTTATTTATTTCATTATTTATTTTCCATTTATCCATTCTTTAAATTTAATTTATATTTATTAATTTGAAATGTTGCATCTATCCATTCTTTAAAACCTTTTCATATGCAAGGTCACATTTTATTTCATTACATTTTATTTCATTTTATTTTTTATTTATTTTAGTAGGAGCATTATATAAATTTTTGTACCATACAATGTTGTTTTTTTAAGCCCTAACTGTTTTTGTGACACTGGCAGATGAGTTTCCAGGATGAGCAGGAAGTGAACATGCTGCCTCATGAGTTAAGCAGTGCCAGCAGTAAAGACCACAGCAGCAGCGATGACTCCACCTCAGTTTCCTACTCCTCAGGCTCTGACCACATCCCTCCTCCCCCACACAGTCCTCCGCCTCCGCCACCTCCCATCCAGTTCACCGACCCACCGTCGCCCCTGCCCCTCACCCCAGAGCACTTGCCCCAACCTCCCCCCGCCTTCCAGCACCACCCCATCATAGCTCCGCCCCCACCTCCACCTCGCCTCTTCCTCACTAACCGCCCCTTGTTGCACATGGTGCTGCCCACCAGTGAGGAGCTCAGGGCCCAGCACAGCCGTCCCAGACGCTCCTCTCCCCAGCCCAGCGCTCCATCCATTCTCCAGCTGCACCAACCGAAGGCTCACCCCATCCTACAGTCATCCCCGCGTACCTCCCCTCAACCCCCGCACGCAAGCACACAGCATACTCACCTACGACATCCCACCCAGTCCATCTACCAGAGCCAGCAGACCTCTGCCCCCAGAACCTCCCCTAACCTGACCAAACAAAAGAGCCTCCATTCCCTGCCTTCCCAACAAAGCTATGATGGTACGCTCTCAACCAAGGTTCCCCCACCACCGCCACCTCCTTTACCCCCACCTTGTGATCCTCCACCTTTGCCCAAAGCCAGCCCGAAAGCCTCTGACAACAACCACATGAGCGTGAAGAGACTGCGCTGGGAGCAGGTGGAGAACTCTGAAGGAACTATCTGGGGACAGGTTGGTTAGTGATACATAACAACCACAGTGCACCTCAGAACCATGTTGAAGTGATGAGATGTTATTAAGTACAGATGATCTGTTTTCTAGCTTGGAGATGATCCTGATTATCATAAACTCAGTGACATGGTCAAGTACCTGGATCTGGATCTGTACTTTGGCACACAGAGGAATTCCAGTAAGTTCTCTATTTTGTTATAGCTGCTTCAGTGTAGTATTGCATGTATACATCATCATCCCCTTTTCATACAGTGCTGTGAAAGAGTTTTTTGCCCCGTCTGATTTTCTGTGTTTTTACACTGAATGTCTTCAGATCATCAACCAATACTGAGAATTTCAAAAATCATGAACAAAAAACACAACAACATATATCTTTCATATATTTAAATGCTTCCTGTATTGGAGCGTTTCAGATCATGGCGAAGAATTTTTTTTAATTAATTTAAGAAATTAATTATTATGTAATAATTGAATGCAATGTTACTTTATATTTATTATATATTTTATTTATTAATTTATTTGATAATTTATTAAAGTAATACAATTTATGATACTTCCGTTCAAAAGTTTAGTGGTAAGATTTAAAAAAAAAATTTTTTTATGTTTTTGAAAAACTCAATTTTTAAATTTATTTTAAAATAACTCTTTTCTATTTTAATATATTTTAAAAAAATATTTATTCCTGTGATGGCCAAGTCTTCAGATCATCAACCAATACTAAGAATTTCAAAAATCATGAACAAAAAACACAACAACATATATCTTTCATATATTTAAATGCTTCCTGTATTGGAGCGTTTCAGATCATGGCGAAGAATTTTTTAAAATTAATTTAAGAAATTAATTATTATGTAATAATTGAATGCAATGTTACTTTATATTTATTATATATTTTATTTATTAATTTATTTGATAATTTATTAAAGTAATACAATTTATGATACTTCCGTTCAAAAGTTTAGTGGTAAGATTTAAAAAAAAATTTTTTTTATGTTTTTGAAAAACTCAATTTTTAAATTTATTTTAAAATAACTCTTTTCTATTTTAATATATTTAAAAAAAATATTTATTCCTGTGATGGCCAAGTTGAAATTTCACACCTTCAGATATCATTCTAATGTGCTGATTTGGTGAATTTTTTGTTATTATTATCAATGTAGAAAACAGTCATGCTTCTTTGTATTTCTTTGTAACATTATACATGTCTTTACTTTCACCTTTTATTTAATGCATCCTTGCTGAAAAATTAGTATATTAGTATAATAATTAGTGTAATAAGTATTAATTTCTTCATATTTTATGGTTTGTTAATAGCGAGAATTTGACCTTAAAATAAAGTGTGACCACAGAGTCTTATTGACCCCAAACTTTTGATGGTAGTGTACTGTATATGTAATATACAGACATACATATATGTATGTAATGACATATCATTCAGACGGAGGCAAAGACTTTTTAGGAACACAACATCTCAACATCGTCTGTATATTGCTGTCTTCATCCACATGTGGCATCCGGTTTGTAGCTTGTCATTTTGATGGTGAAAATGAACGCAATTACCTTGTCTATCTTTGTGCTTTTCAGCTCATCTCTCATGGAGATCTACTGTATGTCTGTCTCCGATTCCATCATTCTCATCCAGTTATTGGCATCTTACAGCCCCTTCTCAGTCTCATAACCCTCCATACAGTAGTATATTGTCTCCACTATTGGTGTGAGGAGAGCTCATCCTTACACTGTTATTAAATGTGTCAGTCTCTCTTCCAGAGCCCACTTTCCTGCCCGAGAACTTTAAAAAGAAAGACGTGGTCGAGATTCTCTCCCATAAAAAGGCCTACAACGCCTGTGAGTATGAGTAGGGTTGGGTTGAAGTGCTCTGGGTTGAGTCAGGTTTGTCGTCTCGTGTGACGTAGATGTGTAGGAGTAGGTTAAAGAGGTGCTGTAGGTATTTGCTGCTGTAGCAACTGTGTGGGAATTTGCCCAATGAGAAGGTTAAGAATCCATGTCTCATCACATCTGGCTGCCCTGTTCAGCTATCCTCATAGCGCATCTGAAGCTGTCCCCGAAGGAGCTGCGAGAAATCCTCATGACCATGAGCACTGAGCGCCTGGAGCCCGCACACATTAAACAACTGTTGCTTTACGCTCCTGATGACGAGGAGGTCAAACAGTTTCAGCATTACAACCAGGACCCCACCAAACTTAGCGAGCCTGACCAGTTTGTCCTACAGGTGCTGTTGAGTTACTACTACTTGAGTTCCAGCTGTTTAACAGAGTTCTGTTATAATTCATGTACATATTCATGGATTCTTTGTGGGCTTGTTCTACAGATGCTGCTAGTTCCTGAGTATAAAACCAGACTGAGGAGTCTTCTTTTTAAGACCACTGTGCAGGAGAAAACAGAAGAAATGAGAGGCGCATATGAATGCATATACAAAGCCTCATTAGAGCTTAAAAACAGCAAGAGGTTGGCCAAGATCCTGGAGGTAAAACACTTAATTCAGTAGATATGACTGAATTATAAATGTTGTATCTTTTAGAAAATCCTCTGCAGAGGAGTTAGTGTTTTCGGAGCCACTCGTTTTGAAATATTTGCTCTTTATTTAAATATTTTTCTTACGGTTTGTACACTTCTTGTGTTTTTAGTTTGTTTTAGCAATGGGAAATTATCTGAATAATGGTCAACCCAAGACGAATAAAACAACAGGATTCAAAATTAATTTTCTTACCGAGGTATGTGTGCAATAATTACAGACAAAACATTGCAATGTTTTGGTAACACTTTAGTATAGAGACCAATTCTCACTATTAACTAGTTCCTTATTAGCATGCCTATTATTAACATATTGGTTGTTTATTAAAGCACATATTCGGCATGATCATATTCTACATCCCTAATCCTACCCAATACCTAAACTTCACAACAACCTTACTAACTCTTAATAAGCAGCAAATTAGGAGTTTATTGAGGCAAAAGTCATACTTAATGCTCTGTTAATAGTGAGAATTGGACCTTAAAATAAAGTGTGACCAGTGTTTTTATTAAACGTTCATATTTTTGATGTTTCTCCTAATAATGGATTAAAAAACTCCTCAGCTGAACACAACAAAAACAGTTGATGGAAAGTCGACTTTCCTCCATATTCTTGCCAAATCATTATGCCAACACTTCCCAGAACTCATCGACTTCGCCAGGGACCTCATAACAGTGCCACTAGCTGCCAAAGGTAAGGTGTCAGTCAGAACAACTTCCTGTTAGATATTTGTATATACAGTACACCTCTGTTCAGAAGTTTGGGGTCTGTAAGAATTTTGAAATCTTTTCTAAATAAGTCACTTATGCTCACCAAGTCATCAAAAATACAGTAAAAACAATAATATTGTGTAATACTCTAAAGAAATTGTTCTTAGTATTATCAATGTTGAAAAAACCATGGTACATTTTTTTCAGGATTGTTTACAGAACAGAACGTTTACAAGAACAACATTTACAGTATTTGAAATAGAACTCTTTTGTAACACTATAAATGTCATTACTATCACGTTCGATCAATTTAATGCATCATTGCTGAATACATTTCTTTAAAAGAAACTTACTGACCTCAAACATTTTACTTCTGTTGGAAAGTCATTCCTAATAGAGTTTTTTTTTTGCTGTTGGTTTAAATAGGAATGCAGACATAAAATTTGCAACTATGTCAATTAAATGTATTGATGAATGATTGATGTTCCTGTATTTTCTTTGTAAATTCAGTCAATCAGAGGACCATTACTGCTGAGCTCAGTGACCTTCACTCCACCATCCAAGACATAAGAACCGCCTGTGTGAAAATCCCAGCTACTGCAGAGGATCGCTTCGCATCGGTTATGAGTGTATCCACCAATCCACAGCCTTTTCTGAATGAGTTTGTTAGTGAGAAGTACAGCTATCCTGTGAGAATATATATATATCGAACTTCCGTTGCAGTGTGTCAGCCCTTAACTCTGATATTAGAGCTTTCTGGAAAACTGTCATCCAGCTGTGCAGTCCCTAGACTCCTTGCAGCAAAGAGCAATGGATGAGTTTCATAAAGTGGCCTCTTACTTTGGAGAAGACAGTAAGGCCACGACCACAGAAACCTTCTTTGGCATCTTCGCCGAATTTATCTCCAAATTTGAGGTGAGTTTCTTAAATGCTGCCATTTTCACAGTTGTAATTACACTAAAGCTGTGAAGTAAGAGTTTGCTGATTTTGTATTCAACAGAGAGCACTGAGTGAGACGCAAGGAACAGAAAACCCCAGAAGCCCCCGAATAGCCTCGCCGCTGGCATGGTGAAACCAACAGCTTTTGCTGTTTCTAACCCAGAACGCCCATGTGCCAATAAAAACAGGGAACTTGATAGCGTGAAGGGAAATGAACCTTACTTTAAATGTCTTCGATGAATTAAAAATATCTTTAGAATAAAAAAGATATATATTTTATACAGAACTTCAGCGAGAAAGTATATTAATATAGCCTAATAATGATCATTTTGTTTTGAGATTTCCAGCTGCTAGAGAATGTAACAGGAACATGCACACTTCAGGTGAAGAGGATTGAAAGGTATTTTTGATGGTATATTTTGGTATACTTTGGTATGGTATACTTACTCATCCTCAAGCCAAATGTATTTTAACACACACACACACAAAAGTTTCAGACGAGTTTTAAGTTCTTCACAGTATTAGTGTTTTATTGTTGTACTCCGTTGTGATACGCCGATATTATAGCAGAGCAAGAGTGCACCCTTCATAAGTGAAGATAAAACTATTTTCCAAATCAGTGATCATTTGTATTTTATTGCAATATTAGTTGTGGAATTGATCAGTGGTTTCATCCCGCATGAGAATCTGTGGTAGATTTTACATCATGAAATTGGTTTTCAACTATGAAAAGAAGATGCAAAAGCTTCACATTATTAAATGGCAGAAGGGTACACGCGGTCCGTGTAAGGTCCGTGTAACCCTTTGCAGTTCTTTGTTCTTTGTACACATATCATCTGTTCTTTTAAAATGAGTATGGAGCTTGTCTGACTTTTTTTAGGTACTATTGTTTAAGATAACCCAATGCATTTCTTCCTGGCGTCTTCTGTTCTTGAACAAATGCATGATCTTCCTTATTGCCTGTTTTTGTCATTTTTGTGTATTTTTCTTAGTTTCTTGTCAGAACCAATCAACGAGAAGAAAACCTACAATTTGCATTTGCATGTAGCAGAGTATTTCTATTTATGTAATGTATTCCTGTTTTGATTGTTTCTGTATCGATTTGTTATATTGAATATGTTTTACCAAATTAATTAGTTGTAAATTAATGTTTGTGTACAAATTGTTGGCGTGACTAACCTAGTGTTTTCCCGAGCAGTTCTATATCGGCTTCAATATCGAAGGGCCACATATTGCTGCGTTTTAATCAGATGTCTAATTCGTTTTGCCTGAATAAATACGCTTTTGTGGAAATTCAATTCTGTGGAGTTATTTTGTACTGTAACTGTATCCACTTATGGAGGTCTTCAAGAGGTTCCCTTATGGACCTGGCCTCCAAATCCCACAGATCTCAATCCGATCGCATTTCTTCTACTTTTTACTAATGGAATAAAGTCAAAAATGGCAATTTTGGTTTTATTAATTCCTAAAGTTATAGGCTATCTATCTGTTTATTTGTATATTTATTTGCAGTTGCTTTACTGTTACATTTAACAACAGTTTTAAATCTGATTTAAAGGTGTATCTTCTAATCATGTCAGATTGTAAAGTGTTTGTTTTTTAAATTGCATTTTTATTTTCACAATTATACAAAAATCTTTTATTTTCAGTGCACTCTCCATATCCACTTTGAATGCCATCATAATGTTCTCGTTACCAGGCAACACTATAAGTGCTTCAAATACCAAATATCTTAGATATATGTATACAGAGTCAGAGGATACAGGAAAATGACTAATAATAAACCCCTGACTGTTTATCAAGAAACTTAACTCAATTACACAAACACACAAAAAAATTATTTACAAAAACAGCACAGTATATGGCTAAATTCTGTCTTCATAAATAAATGATACATTTTTTTTGTGTGGCGTTTTTGCAATTTTTCTATAACAGGACAATATAGATATGACAGGAAGTGAGTGGGAGAACAAGAGATGGGGGGGTAGGAATGGGAAAAGTCCACGAGGAGGGATTCGATCTCGGGACACCCGAAGCGCAACTGCTTCATATGTTGGAGTGCTGCACAATGTTATCGGCACCGACACAGTTTAGAGTGAGATCTGGTTTATATCAGTCCTTTATACCAAGGAGCTCAAAGATCAGTATGAGGAGAAAATCCAAAAGCAACTAACCGAAATGAATGCATGAATCATTCGTATCTGCGAAACTCGATTCCGGTTGGCCGATTGTGATTATTCACTACATAATTGACTAGTGTCCTCATTGATTCCCCAAAGCTGTGCTGCTTGTTTTTCCACTATGGTTTCTTTCTTCACATATAAAAAAAAAATAGTTATTTTGTAAATTGGCCTGTAAGCAAAATAATGAACAGTCAGTTGTTCCCTTCAAGCTGTATAGGAGTAAAGAAGATGCAAAATTATGTTAAATGTAATTTCACACAATAATAATAGCTTACACTCAGTGTGCAAAAAGACTAGAATAAGTTGTTAAATGAATGAGCATATAACAATTGAATCAACTGAATGAAGGCAAACTGCAAGTGTTAGTTCAGCTGGAGAAATGCAGTCATTCTCAGGTCATTGTTTATTCTCTCCACATATGCATTCAAGTGTGTGTAAAACCATTAATGGACTCTAATTAGAGGCATCGGTGGTGTTCATTTATAGTGTAGGTGGTCACAGTTAACTTAAAATGGTGTAATATTTTTAGTGTTTTTTGCACTCGCTATATATCCAAAACTACTGGTGAAGAAATACATTTCCAAAAAGAAATACATTTGAGAAGACAACTACACAATGAAACACCTGTTCTTATTTCACTCTTTTTTTTATTTCACTTTGAAGCAGTAATACAAAGCATTTTTTGTCTTTTTCCAAATTCAATAAAGATGCAGGCTTCTGAACTTCAAATGCACCGTCCACTTTTCGTTTCATAAGTGTGAAGTCAGTTTACTTTCCAAATCTCGGTAAAATAGCTCTTGTAAGTGTACTTAGGTAAGGCAGCATGGTAAAGGCAAGGAAAATGTATAAAGAAAAGCTAACTGAGCATGATCGCCTACATTTTTCCCCTCACACGAGAATCGATCAGAATCATATCCCAAATGTTTTGTTTTTGAATGAGAGTTTATGGAAATGAGACAAGGAGGGAAAAATCTAAGCAATTATGTCTGCTCTTAGCTATTATACAGTAAGACTAACATCCGCGTGGCACATTTTCCCCACTTTGGTACCATATCAGGGGTAAAAGGAGGGAAATACAAAGCTATCCTTGTCAAGGCCTGGTAAACATACAAACAAAGCCATAACATAAAGTTTCCATACCAGAATATCACAAAAGCACATATTTTGACCTTTTCCATTACATAAACTGACCGCTAAACCCTTTATTTCTAATTTTAGCAATCAATTTAGAGTCCAATAACAAATGGCCTTTTTCACATATGATCCAAACAGGATTACTTTTACACATAGCTGAGTAGTGCTCTACCACATATGTTTAGGTCCAGTCATTTTAATGCCCTAAAAATATGAAATCATCAGCTGTCAAAGGCAGAAAACTAATCATTTGACATTTGCATACCTTAAACCAAAGTATTGCATGAAACTAGTTTCCAACCCGGAAAAGTAAGGCTTGCAAATGAAAAAAAAAAGAAAAAAAAAAAAGGAATGTTCTGCATTTGTACTGTATTAGCTGACTGGAGACCTGCAGTCACAAGCTACACATAAAGCCACAGTTTTCCACCTTTTAAATTGAGTAATTGCTTTGTTTAGCTAAGGCCACTTAAGACTCACCGCCAAGTACCTCATTCACCAAATTCACCCCATCACCGTACAGACCCAGTTCCTCATGCAATACAGGGCATTTTTGCTGCCATCACAATGAAAGGCATGTGTAAATAAACGTGCAACATCTCGGTGCATCTGTTTCCCTGGTGCCACTGGGATTGTTGATTGTCTTAAGCTTAGGGTATTCGAGAAATACAGCGAAGATTATAAACACTTTGGTAATGGTGAGAAGAGCAGCCCTTTAGCAAATCTTTGGTTAAGGGAAAGGGTGTTTGGGGGTCAAAGCCATTTTTACAGGACGGTGCTCTCTGTGTCAAGGTCTGTGTCCTTGAGTTGGGTAGCAGGATTCTCAATGGCGATATCAGGAACAAGAGCACGAGCCAGTGGTTTAAATGTCATCCCCGAATCTGTAAGATACAAGATTAGGGAATCAGACCATGCTGACTAATGGATTGTTAATAATCAAAATACAAAATCAAGCTTAACAGTGCTTTAATTTATTAGACCACCACCACCCAATGTTAGGTTTGTGCCACAGCTGCCCTAAACTAACAGTATTGGTGATTACCAAAATCATTTTTATGTTTCTTTAATGGTTAATCCACCAGTATATGTAAGTCTTTAAGTCACAGTAGTGTTTCTAATGATAAATTATATAATTATTAAAAATATAATTATTGTTGTTACCCATGAATTTTTTAATTTGCTGTTTTACAAGAAATTCAGAAAAAAAATAGTAAAGCACTTTATTAATTTTTTATTTATTCAGATGCCTAATTACAGTCAATAACAACAGAAACTGTGGAAAGTACATAAAAACAATGCCAGCAAGAATGCCAGCTATTATCAAGGCCAAAGGCGGTCATACAAAATATTGTGTTTTTTGGTAATGTGTGAATAAAAACTATTTATCGTTTAAGCTTATTTGCCTCATAAATGACAATAATATTTTTAGTTTTAAACAAGTTTTTGACAGATTCTGAAAATATTTGTTTTTATTATGACAGGTGTTCTAATAAATCCGTTAAGCACATACAGTGCTTACATTTATTAAGACTACATTTATTGACTGTAATTGGGCATCTGAATAAAAAAACAATAATAAAGTGCTTTACTATTTTTTTCTGCCTTTCTTGTAAAACAGTAAATTCAAAAATTCATGGATTGGCTTTAAAATGAGGATTTACAGTTTATTTTAGAATGAGGATATAAGGGAAAAACTAACCCTACATACTATATAGTTTTCTTTTAACAGTTTTTTTTTATGGAACCTATTCCAGGACTATAATAATAATGATACTAAATGAATAAATAAATAATAATATTTTATTATTAAATTATAACAATTAAACAATCCAATAAAGAACTATTACTATAGTAATAATACTACCATGCTGTAAAATAAAATAGTATAGTATTTGATATTTATAATAATAATAATAATAACAACATTTTATTTTACAGAACAACAAAAATTACAGTACTAATATCCATATGGTCTTCATTTCAAAAACGTGTTACATTCAATCTGGCGTTTCTTGTCAAACAGTGACAAGCCTGCAACCCTTCTTTCACTAAAATGCTGCGCATCAAGGATATCTGCAACATATCTCACTCAAAAACATGAATGGCAGAATTAAGTAATACTATTAACAATGTCAAATGTTAAATAAGTTATAGCAGTGTATTCATTTGGGGTGCTATTTTGGGTAAAAACCTTCAGGTTGCATTTATTGGTTGACATCGTAGATAAGAAAAAACAATTAAGTAAAAATCGATTATCAGTCGATCTCTAGTACTGACATGTAGCAAAATTCTCTCATGACACTAGGACAGCCACAGTGTTCAGAGCAAGGAAGTGCAACTCTAAAATGTTAGTCGTTAAATGCAATTCTAAAATAGTAGTGAGTTAAATGTGCACTCATTTTGTTATTAAACTTATTAATAACTTAAGTGGTATTACAAATGAATCCACTTTTCTTAACGACTATTTCCTATGTAGCTACATCGAAATTCTATTCAGCTTTTAGACATAATCTTCATGTGGCCCGAAACCTTAGGCAACTCGCAGAAACGCAAACAATCAGGCAGTTAAACAGAAGCATAGAGTGACGGAAATAAAAGAGCTTCACCCATTGTTTTGAAAGCAGCACTGCAAATTCCATTGCTGTCACTTCCTGTGGCTGGAGGCTGGGGCGGAGGGGGAACAGTAGGTCTGTTGCGTGGTTTAGGCACAGGCCTCGGGCGAGGAAGCGATCCTGACTGGAACGCCGGGGGAGCGGTGGGACTGGGACTGTCGTGAAACACTGCCGTGGGCGGAGGGGTGCTCGGTGGTGTGGGAGTGCTGGGAGGGGAGGGCTCTTCTCCGCTGGGCTGGGGAGGGGGCGTGGCCTGCGTGGGAGGCTGCGGGGGTGGGTGATTGGGTGCCTGAATAGGAGGCTGGTTGCTGGAGTGGCGACGAGGGGTTGTGTTGGTTTGAGCCTGTGGTTGTGTGGGGCTCAGATTGGTCGGAGAGTGACTAGAAAGCGGTCTAGGGGAGGGGCTGAGGGACTGAGGGGCACATGAAGAGGCTTGGTGTACTGACTGATTGGCTGGTTGGCCTGGTGGAGGGTTGGCTGGTTTAGGAGGAGCTGGGGCCGGCTTCTTGGTACCTATAAATAAAAAGAGAATTTAAAACAAGCTCTATCTGGTGTTCTGAGCTGTTCTCATACAACACCCTGTCTACACCGGACGCAGCCATTGTTGCAAATCCATTCATACTTTGTTTCAAAAGTTTACTGTCAGAGACTTGTTTCGTTGCATCATGTCGAACTGCGCTGTATCCAGTGTAGACAGTATCAAGGATTGTCGCCGCATTATGTTGTTTACTTATCTTCTGAGGTAAGTCTACTGACCTCTGTGTGCCATGTGAGGACTGGGTCCTGTAGATCCAGCCACAGGGGTCCCCACACTCAGCTGTCCTGATCCTCCAGTGCCATTCCTCTGAGCTGGAGGAGTGGACGCAGGGTCTCGGGGCTTTGAACTGTGAAGCAAACGGAGGAAAAAATATAAATCAGTAATATTTAGTAAATAATATTTCTTTGAAATTCTGCAACATGCAAACTCCACAAATACAAACTTAAGCCTTATTGTGATGGAATATTTTAATATCAAGTTTGAAATGGTTAAAGCTAAACTCAGTATTTTTTTCTTTAAATGTGGATTTTTTTCTCAACATAAAAATTAATGAAAAAATGTTTGTATTTCAGAAAAAAATTAGCAAAAAGTAAGCTTAAGATTGTCAATGAGGCAGCAAGTAGACATATGTACCATATCTACACCTAAAGCAGTGGTTCTCAACCTTTTTGACTCCATGTATCATCCTAAATATCCATATGTATATTTAAATTAAAAATTTACATTCAAAGCCCCCCTCCCCCATATTAGATAGATAGATAGATAGATAGATAGATAAGACTAGGTGCCGTCTGAAATTTTCATCTAAAATGAGCATTTTTATCAGACTCCTATGTTTAGGTTCAGTACTTTTACTCTAATGGCAATGTATAGGTCCTTTTCTATGCAATTAAAGTGAAATAACCGAACATAAATATAGGTGCCTGATATAGGTGCTCATTTTAGAAGTTTCCAGACAGCACTTAGAGCTTTTGCATCTGAACTCTTCATTTATTTATTTAGTTAAGTTAGTTAGTTGCAAAATGTAACTACATTTTCGCCCAGCTCTTCATATAAAGTTAAATAAGTATATCCTACTTTATTCGCTTACAGTATACTAGCATAGGGCAATATACACTATGTCTCAACATCCCTGAGATATTGCTTGTATTGTTGCAAAATGTCAAACTATATTATTGCTCAGCTCTAATTGGCTAAATGCAACTATAAACGTGGAGATATTAAAATATTACAACACAATATTAAATAATGATTTTCTGTAAAGCACTTAATTTACTCTTTTCTTCCATTTCTTTTTTGTTAAATAATTTTGTTTAAAAAATGCTTGCATTTTTCTCCACTTTGTATTACCACAGCCTTGCCTTGGCTAATGCTTATTTGAAACAATGTGTATTGTGAAACCCCTAGTTGGGAACTACGGCCCTTAAGGGTACCCAAGACGCCAAAAATTGTTGTCCAAGTTACTAATATGGACACTTAAGGTACTTGGTTGCTTGGATGTATTTAATTTATTGCCATATCAACTTCCCTGGCTATTACATGGTATATACAGATTAAAGGGTCAACAATATAATTAAAAAATATATATATTATATA
>NW_015505236.1:1653734-1690303 GCF_001515645.1 Sinocyclocheilus grahami | reverse complement strand
ATAATAATAATATATATATATATATATATATATATATATATTTTTTTTTTAAATTCAATTTAGACAAAAAAAGACAAGATTTTGTACATACAACTCTATCAAAGATTCTTTAAATGTATGCGTGATAAAAATGAATATTAAGGTTCTAATATCTTAGAAGTAGATAAGATACAAAGGTCCACGTTTGAGGGTACTATGACAAGCTGATTTTGCACATTTTACCTTTCAATGTAAGCCAATAAAAGCAGTTTTGTCTTAAATGGAGGAGGAGCATGGGCAGTCAAATACTACTCTCTTTATCTTGTTAAACTCCCCTTCACTCACAAAATACATTTATCAAACATAGCTACTTGCCATCTGTTGCTGAAAAGCAGTATCAGTAAAACTAATTATATTTTAGGGTTGTTATAGAACACAACAATGTAAACCACTGGAAAAAAAGGGAGTTGAAAGATCCGTTTTGTCCCTCCACAGCTATTCCATGTGCATGCAGGGCTGATTCATTCATGCATTGCACTGGTCCGGCACGGTCCGGAGCATGCAGGAGTCTTACCTGATCTCCTCAGTATGCTGAGCTAGAAGCTGCTGTGCTGCTGCCAGGGCGGCCATCCCCAGCGCTAGCCCGGGCTGACAGCTCTCTAAGCCCAGGCCCACCTGTGCAGGCTGCTGGAGCAGGAGTTCAGCCATAGGCTGACCCCCTGCACTACCTGCAGCCTCCACCGGGGGCAGTGGGGGCTGGAAGGCAGGCGAAGCGTGCTGCTTTCTAGGTACAGTATTGCCTCTACGAGGATTGTGGTCCATTAATTTATTAGCAGAGCTACAGAAAGAGGAGACAGCAGAGACACCACTAGTGCTAATAAGTTCCCAGGAGAGCGACACCACAGAAACCAAGAGGGTAACCTGCATTGGTAGAAATCCCACTTACACCACACACATCGCAGGGTTAAGAGGGAAAAGCAAGAGATTTATCAGTAGAATGGACAACACCCGAGTGGTTAATGGTGAGTGTAATCTGAGCCGCTATTTTAATTGCTCAATTAAATTGCATTCTAAATCAACTTAATTGCAGATCTTTGTGAAGCAAGAGGAAATAACTAGTGTGATTGATTCAGGGAATCAGACTGTTAATTGAGATTTTGTGGGAAGTTTTACCTGTCTCTCCGGGGCAATTCACCATCTGGGCCCACCATGCTGCCAGGTCTCTTCCTCTCTATGGTGCCCGAGTCATAATCTGGTGGGGTCAGGTGGCTGACGTTGTTTGGCAGGGGCGCAGGCATAGAAAACATGCCGGATACATTAAAATCCACATCTGAAGGAATAACAAGAAACAGGTTAATCTTAAAACTGACAGCAATACTTTTTTCATTGGTAAATACTATACATTTAAAGCTTTATGGCCCCTACCCTCAGGGAAAAACCAATCTGCATGCTGAATGATGGGTTCAATTATAGTAACCACATGCACAGAGGTTGCAGCAGCCATTTCTGCTAGGCTCCTGTAGGTAAAGAAAGGAGAGTTTAAAAAAGGCACAATTAAATATGTTAACGTGTTTGCTGGAAATTGCAAAAAATATTCTGACCCCTCGGTTTTGGCCCACAGTAGATTGGGTCCAAGGACAATGGCAATGTTGCTGGGGGTCATCTTGTTAACGTCACTTTCCTGTGCAAGCTTAGCAAGGAACTTAATAAGGTATCTGTAAAACAGAAAAAATTTGTCTAAATGAGAAGATAGCAATTTAGAAACAATATTTTTTTAATCACCATCTGAAACTGCTTTTTACTGTAGGCATAGTCCAGATGTATAAACATGTTCTTTCAGTGATCTACTGATATCAGGAAATTATTGTTTTTTTTATTACAAATTAAAATAAAATAAGAAAAATTGCATTAGGTGAAGTTTATGCTTAAAACGAGAAAAAATAAACCACATTTACAGGATAAATAACATGCTTATATTCAAGATATATTCTTGAATATTAAACATAAAAAAAATACTGAAGACATTAATATTTTTTAAAATTATATTTCATTTTATTTACTAGTTTTTATTTTTATCAGCAAAAATTACATTTAAATGCTCTATTTCTCTAGTTTCTAATACAGTTAAACTGGGAAGTATCATGGGTCTGCACATGAATTATCTGCAGATGATTAGCAATAAAATTTCAATAAATCTGAAACCTCTCTGCATACACATATAAGTTTACAATTTGTGCCATTTCACACATGGAGCCCCAGAACTTTGCACAAACTGCTTACACTTCACATTAAAATGCAGTTGAAACCCACCTGAAGTTTGCCTTGTTGTTTTTTGGTAACTGATCGCAGGTAACCCACAAAGCTTGTAACCGTTTGTCTGGATCAGGGACACTTGACAAAATAAAAGCCCAGTAATTAACAACACAAACACTACAAGATTCCTTTAAACAATTCTGTAAAGTACTGCAAGATGGCTTACTTGGAAGCTTGTATCCATTCATCATACAAGTGGTAAGTCATCAAAGGTTCAGGCAGCTCTCTGAGATATGACTTTAATGCCCCTTAAATCAGGAGAATGTGGTTTTAAATGAACATTCATTAAGTGTGAATGACATATAACTGATTCACACAACAAAACAGGACTTACCAGCAACAGCATGCGGGTCGGAGTAAAACTCCTCCAGCTGTGAGGTGGAGCAATCCAGAGCTGCCTTCAGCTTCTTCAGCTTAGAGGCTCCTGCAGCTATTCTGAAAAGACCCTTGAGAACCATGAATTTAAAGACGGATTTAGGGTGAAAGCCAAGACCCAAATTCATTCTCTAACATTTGAAATGTTTTGTTCTGTTGGATAGCTGCAGCAGCAGTTTCAGAGATGTGTCGGTACAATGTGGACACTGTTAAAGGTTGAACAGTACTTCGATAACTGAAAACATTTGCCGATCTGCCTTGAACGGATTGGAAAAGATTACTGTGGCAGATCAACAACACCGTATTTGATGTGTATGAGTGATGTATTGTTTCAACACTGTAGTGGTCTCGCCGTACCTCCTCTTTCATTCCAGTCTCCAGCAGCATCATGACGCAGGCCTCTATAGGCAGCGCGATCTCTCTGCTACTGCGCTTCAGGTGCTCGTCCAGAGCCGTTCCAAACGCTGGCTTCTCAGTCCACGAATCTATCAGGAAAACAGAAATACCTTTATTTTAAAGAATGTTTACTAGCAACATCAACTTACAGAAGGAGCGTTCATCTGTGATTCATCAAGACAAACTACTGTAAACATCCTGCTGTCAAGCCCCCTTCAAGCTGTCTTTTTCCATCTTACTGTTTCTGAAAAAGGCAGATGAACCAGGTGGGTGAGATCTGAGAAATATTACTCATGGCCCACATGCTGGGTCACCAAGTCTCTCTGCCTCACGTGTGCTCGCAGGAAAACATCACAACAACAATTTATAGCACTCAAGCGCCAGATTTCCAGGCACAAACGAGAATGGAAACAATTAAGAGCCTCTAAGGACTGCGCAGAAAACCACTGAAACACACCATCAGGCTAAATTCACTTCATTTTCATTTGATATATCTACATTAGTCACTAGGGATGGTCACAATGGTGCAGTACTCATTCAACAACCAGCTACTGTAGCTGACTAATCTGGTTGATAGTTTATGTAGTTTTTTTATTTTGTATATTTTTACCAGCAGTGATTTAACTAGTCTAAAAAAAAAAAAAAAAACTATTTAATTGCATAAAAAAAAAAAAAAGAGTCTCTATAGATGGACGTCTTTATCTGAAACCAGCATAATTATATAAGGTTTCCTTAAAGGCATAGTTGACCAAAAAAATTAAAGTTGTGCCATTATTTACTGACCTTCATGTCATTCTACACCTGTATGACTTTTGTCAGCAGAACGTAACAGAATATATTTATTAGTGGTGCAACGGATCACAAAACTCACGGTTCGGATCATATTACAGATTTTGAGTCACGGATTGGATCATTTTTCGGATCAGCAAAAAAAAAAAAATAATAATTTTGTGAAAGCTTACTTTAAGTACTTCTATACCACAGCAAAACTACTAGTTTAACTAATTAAGTTAGTGATAAAACAAGAACAATTACACAAATTACAAGCATTGATGAATACAACAAAACAGTTACAAAGTAACAGTAGCATTCAGGTGCAGAAATGTAATAATTAAGTGTAAAATAACACAATAGTTCTCACTGCACAAGTTAAATACAGATTAATCTTTGTTGGAGCTATGGTGTTGTTTGATTAGCAGACAGAAACAGGTATTTATTGGCTGCTGTCTCTTTAAGACCAAATGCACGGACCTAATACTAACACACATTTGGTTTTCTTCTCAGCTGTTTACATTCACTTAAGACATAACCGACAGTGTTTACTAGAATACTTGCCAAAACGGGTATTTTAACATAACTTGTGTATGTGAAAGAGGAATCAATTCACTGTTCACGCGGTGTCTCTCTCTCTGCGTGTGCGCTTCGGGTGTCAGCGGCTGAGCGCACAGAAGACGCAAGTTAAAATTGCTTGTATGTGTAAACTGGCAAGACAAAACATGTGCAAATGATAAACTTTAACTCTATGATGGTTAAATTTAACAGTTGATCTGCGAATCACATGCGTGCTGAACCGTGCAGCCTGATCCGTCCAGATCACGGATCATCTACGATCCGTTGCACCCCTAATATTTATCAGTGTTTTTTTTACACATTAGGATTAATGTTGATTTTGAACCCCACTGACTTTCATTGTATGGACAAACACAGTTAAAACATTCTTCAAAATAATTAGTTTTATTTTCCACAGAAGAAACTTTCTGGAAAACGTTCTGTTTTCAGTGAACTATCCCTTTAAGACCAATCAATCAACTAGACATTCATCCTCAAAATATGTAGTTTTAAGGATGCTTATTAAATCACTAGAGGCTAATTAGGTTTCACTGGTAGTTATTTCAGATACACAGACAGCAATAAGAAACTGTGCCGTCACCTTGTTGAGCTTGAATGGTTGGCAGGACACTCTCCAGCAAGGTGAGAGATTTTCGGTGATGATCCGCTTGCGCCTCTAATAACTGAGAACAGAGCAGACATTGAGGAAGGAGAGACACACAGCAGTATGAACAATGGCCATTACAAACATGGAACTGAACAGGAATAAACACAGCAAGTGAGTTATTGAACAAATTGATGACAAACAAAAAAGTTTCTTACCATTACATAGTAGCGGGCATAGTCTGCCTCCTTTGAGAAGAAATTGTACATATCTGCTGAAAGTTGATCCTGGAAGGGGGAAAAAAAACATTAAAACTATTGGTTTTGTTCTGGCTGTTCAGACAGAGAAATTGGAGATTACAGGAAACAAGCACAGCGGTTAGCCACATGCTCCTGATACATTACATTATGCATTCGGCAGATGCTTTTATCCAAATTGACTTATACTCATTGCTATACATTTTATCAGTAATGTGTTCCCTGGCAATCAAACCCATGTCGAACAGGAACACACATGCTGAGCCTTAATTGCTCAAGTGGTGACGCAGGTTCGAGACCTGATTTCACATCTCCATTTACCAAAAGTGACTATTCAGTCAGAAAGAAAAAATTGTCTGTAATTACGACACTGATTACACATCAGATTTCTGCAGTTATAACAACCGCTGCATCATAAATCAGTCACCATATGGCTGACTAGCAGCTCAATGGTTCTGCCACAGGTTAGATGAACTTTGACTTAAGCAGACTGATGTCTAGTTTTATTTGAGATGGACTTGTGATTAGAAATATCATATTTTGTTATTTAAACAAGAAAAAGATTGTAGACTAAAGGCCCGTTCACACCAAGGAAGATAACTAAAGATAACAATAAAGATATAGTTCTAAAAAACGTTCTCAATATTAAAGAATAGCAGAGTCCACACCACAACTATAACGATAAAGACAAAGAGAAACGATATCGTTGGAATCACTTTCAAAACAATTTTTTTTCCAGCTGATGAACGGTAAAAAAAATTGACAGCCAATCAGAATCCATCCTGCTGTAACGAGCTTGAGAATTTAAAGCGGCAGACGAGCGTGCGCTTAGAATAAGCAGACGATATCGTTCGCTGGTGTGGATGCTAATATCGTTATCTTTATAGTTATCGTTCTTGGTGTGAATGGGGCTTAAGAGCCACGATTTTCATTGAACAGACTTCAGAAAGTTTGAAATAAAGACTGAAAATGATATTCATTTATACAATAAACTCACCTACACTACCATTCAAAGGTTTGGGGCTGGAAAAAATACAGTTTGGGGTTTGATGAAAAATATAGTAAAAAAGGTAACACTGTGAAAACTCTGTTCTATTTTAACTTCTAATATAAAATAGTTTATTCCCTGTGATGGCAAAGCTGATTTTTTTAGCAGTCAATACTCCAATCTTTAGTGTAACATGATCCTTTAGAAATCATTCTAATATGCTCATTTGCTGCTCAAAAAATGTATTATCATCATCACCACAGCTTACTATTTTTCTGGAAACCCTGATACTTTTTAGGAGTCTCTGATGAATAGAAAATGTAAAAATACAAATAAATGCATTTATTTGAGATACAATGTCACTCTTGATCAATTTAGTGCAGCCTTGCTGAAAAGTTATTTCTTAAAAAAAAAAACGTACTGACTGCAGACTTGTGGTATTGTACGTTACTTTTAGAAATCTGAAACTCTGCACACCCTTTATAAACATTATATATTGAGATTCAATATGCTTGGCTGAACAGTCTAGCAGTAATCCTCCTATGACTAGCACCCACTTACCTTACCTAGCAAATCAGCAAAGAAAACTAAGCAAATGTTGTGTCATCTAACTGATCTTCATCAGCCAAGCTGATGCGATCGTTCTTACACGCCGCTACAATATGTTGCTGTAAAATTCATAACTAAGCAACTCATAAGGGTAAGGCATGTTTAGGCATGTTGCACATCAGTACCTTACACAGCTCCATTTTGTTCATAGCTTCATCGACTTCTTCTTTAAGTGAGTCTGCTTTGGCTGTCAGTGCTTGTGTGTTTGTTCCTGAGATTATGGACTTGGTCGCCTGCAACCACCTGTAAAGAGACCGTTTCAGTCATGAACTAGGTGCTATACATGATATAGTGAAACCTGATGCATGACAGAAACCTCACCTTGCTCGGGCAGAGTCATAGTCCAGCACCAGCTTGGCTAACTGCCGCCTCTGTTTCAGGATGTTAGGAATGTCCACCTGAAAAAACAATAAGATTACGTAAGCATTGCTATTAACATTCTGGCCTATACCAATCAATTTTGTCAGGTAATCGTGGCTAATAAGTGGCTGATATTAAAATTTAGCCAATCTAAATATTAAATTGGGGAAATGAACATGCATATTCTTTTATGTTTGTCTGTACCTCTGCTAGCTGATTGAGGGGGTCTAAGATTTCCTTTTCAATGTTCATCTCATGCTGCATTAGTTCAGAGGCCAGTCTGTTCTCTGCATCTCCGCACATCTCCATCATTTTCCTGCAAAGATGATACTGAATATAAATTACTGTTCAAAAATTTGGGGTCTCTTATGCTCACCAAGATAAAAAAAACAAAACAAAAAAAAACAGTAAAAACAGCAATATTGTGAAAAAGTATTACTATTTAAAAAAAATGTTTTACATTTTAAAATGTTTTGAAAATATAATTTATTCCTGCTATTTTTTCAGCAGCCACTACGTCATTCCTCGGTGTCACATGATCCTTCAGAAAACAATATGCTGATTTGGGGCTCAAGAAATATTTCTTATTAATGCTGAAAACAGTTGTGCTGTTCAATATTTTTGTGGAAATCGTGATACTTTTTTTTTTTTTTTTTAGAAATCACTGATGAATACAAAGTTCAAAAGAACTGCATTTATTTCCAATAGAATTTTGTAACCGTATAAATGTCTTTGCTCTTACTTTTGACCAATTTATTTAATCTTAGCTCAATAAAAGTATTTCAGTAGCACTTTAGTACAGAGACCAATTCTCACTATTAACTAGTTGCTTATTAGCATGCCTATTATTAACATAGTACTTATAAAGCACACATTGTGCATGACCCTATTCTACATCCATAAATCTAAACTTAACAACTACCTTACTAACCATTAATAAGCAGCAAATTAGGAGTTTATTGAGGCATAAGTCATAGTTAACGGTTAGTTAATAGCGAGAAATTAACCTTAAAATAAAGTGTGACCTTAATTTCCTTACAAAAATCTTACTGAACAAAACCTCTAATATTTGTATGTTTTATACAGTTTTTTTAAATGCATGGCACGAGTGCTTTTATACACTGTGCTTTTTTGCGCCATCGTCTCATTTAAATGATACAGTGAACTAATCCATTACCAATCTAAACCACATATAAGCGGTAATTGATTAAAATCTATTTAAATGTCAATGTCATCCAATTACCCAATCAGAGACTCCTCCCCCAACTGGTTTCCACCATCCTGCATGGCCTGTGACAGCGCTGTCAGTGGAAGCTTTTTCTGTGCCAGAAAACCAGGGAGTTTTTGTGAAATATTACATGCAAATTCAAGCAGACAAAATGTGGTGATGACTGACATTTTGTGCAGTCATAAGCACTGTTATGCCCTTACATGTCTCTTCTCAGCATCAGTGCCTATCTGCCCCAGCAAACACGCGACCATTCTTTTGTGCGTGTTGTGCGAAACGACTCGCACCAACTCCATACGCCGCTCAATCTGTGCAGAGCAAAACAAAACATCAGTAACAACCCACAATCCATATTGAGCTGTGGCTAGCACTCAACGCAAAGCCTGTATGCATCGTGTTGAAAGAAAAGAGCCTGTAAAAAAGTGCCTAAGGCATTTTATGTAATATCGCATGGGAAGCTTCTGTGATATGAAACAGATTTCATAAATACAGCTTTCCATCTTAGCTTTAGAATAGACATTATAGCCTGAGCGTTCGTGTCAATTAACAGGTGTTGCTGTTAGAAAAGAATAAAACACTTTTCATAGTCTTGAGGGTGGGGTAAGGTCAGACATGATTTATCACACCACTCCCTGGGGAGGCATGAAAAAGATATGTTTCTTTGCATAAAGAAGACAAGTGTGACTCATCTGCCCTGTTGGGATGCCTAAGATTTAAATGCATGAGCTCAGCAATGGGATGCCATAAATAGAGAATACAGATGCAGACCAGACTCTCTTTTTCTTCTTCATTCTGTTTTGTTAAAAAGGGGGTGCTGGAGCATGGTTTAGTTCACCATAGTTACCTATTCATTTCTATGGGGAAAATTAAATCAAATAAATGTGGTAATTTGGTGAAAACTGTTGTGGAATATTTTTTTTCCCCATTTATTGTTATTAAATAATTATAGAACAATTAAATAAATATATAAATAATCAAATAGAATAATAAACTTAACAAAAATAATAAACAAATAAAGTGGACCAATCCAGCCAGCTGAGATGAAATCACAACATTTAATTATAAAAATGAAATACACACATACATATATATATATATATATATATATCAACTAGTTTGATTGTAAAAACATTTTGCTTGTCATAATTTTCTGATTGTTGGGTTTCTTTTCAGGATTGACTGGTAATGTAGTTCTTTATCTTAGGGATGCACCGATATGAAAATTTTGGCCGATACCGATAACCGATTATTCTTTATTTTTGAAAGCCGATAACCGATATGTTGGCCGATAAATCTATATCCAAATTGTTATATACTTTTTGAGAGCCTGATTACAAAAAAGGTCTCATCATTAAAAGCCACATCCCAAACGCTAAGCAGCCTAGGAAATGTATCATTGACAAATACAACTATTTATAATTGTATAATTCTTATACAATTGATTAAAAATGAAAATAAAAATGGAAACAATTATATATTACATTCCATTATATAGAATAAAAACTAAATGCAGTGGATACAAGTGGATTTTGTGACAAAAATGATCTAACTAAATAAATGTCTGCAGCAGGATGTATTTGGCACTGTTCCAACATTTATAATCTGATAAATCATATTCATAATATCTAACTCTAGAGGACTGCGAAATTATGCTCCACTGTATTCATTTTTTTTATTTGACTGACATTTACTTTCTCATTTCTTATTTAGGCCTCTTATTTTACCAGCAGCAAATATGCTTAGAAAAAATATAGGGTGTCATCTTGTATTGTTTTGTCTGAACAGAGATCCACTGCCTAACACTTTGAAAACTACCGTCACGACAGACAAGTCCGCTTTTTGATGCGAGCAGGGCGGGCCTGCTCGAACACATGCCAGCCCTAAAAACAACCATGAAAAGAATGTCACTTCAGAACTGTGAGAGCGGTATGACTGAACAAACACTGAGGAAGAGAAAAGAGATCCGAATGAGAGAGAGAGAGAAAAAAAAAAACTGACTCATGTTCCAAAAACAGCTCAGATCAGGAATTCCACAGGCTGGGAGAGGAGATAACCACCTCCTCACACTTCTCTGCCTCTTTTACGTCATAACATTCCCTCACAGCCGTCCCAAAGCAGCTGGGTCAAGCATACATTCCGCTCAGGCGTCTCCGGCATGAGAACGCACAGAGGCCCGCCACCTGGCATGGGAACAAGGGGATTCGCTGACTGTTATTGTTGGTGCTTTTCTGCTGAGGGAGATCCTATTCGAGGGAAGTTGTTTGGATTATCTGGTGTGAGAGGTCTTTAAATGTTTGCCTGTTGCCATCACAGACTAAAAACTGGCGAGCCAACGACAGACTAAACATGCAGAAACAATGAGCTATAGTTTTTTGTAACGAAACATATTATGCTATGTTCAGATATTGGGGAAACACCATTATAATACTGAATAGTCACTGGCAAAAAAGCCGCAGGAACGTCCTGTCCGGACAAGCGATTAGGGAAAACTGGATGCAATTCAAAATGGGAGGATGCCACTATCTAGACGCTCAACAATGTTAAAAGTGTCCCCTGAATGCATCTGTGAGTGGCATGAGCATAGCAGCCCTGAGGTAACACGGGTGTCCAGACAGCTGAGAATGGGGTGATGGGATACCGCTGTGATCATCCTTGAGCACCACACAGAACCCAGAATAAAAAGCAAGCCCCTCTGAGTGCCACGGGGAGATGTCACCATAATTCTTGCTTGATGTGTCCAAACATCTCATAGAGATAATTTTAGACGCAGCCGGCCAAGAGGAATAAACAAGCTGTCACGAACACAATATTGGTGGAAGTTCAGATAATGACTCTCTATTTCACGGAGTCAAGTCCCTGCATTTCTAGAAGATCGTTTTGACATTATTTCCATGGCAACCAAACTTTGACAATTTCACAGGGGACAGTTTCACATAAGGAGAGCAAAAGCGCCGTGACGCAATCCATTCGCTCATTTTTTCAGAAGAGAACATTCTTTCTAATGTGACAAAAATAAATTGAATTGAATGTATTGGCTTGACATCAATGACTTCACCTTTCTCTGCCCAATGACTCACTAGCTTCCCACCATTTGATGTAATGTAAAATGGATTACAGCCAAAGAATAGAACGGCTTCACTGCAGACAGAGAAGGAAATAAAGAGCAGTCACCTGTAACAGGTCATCACTAAGGACCTCTGTTTTCTCCGCTCTGTAAAAGAAGACAACAGATCATTAGAAATGAAACCCATATCAATTTAAACTGCTCAAAACAACACATTTAAAGTAATATGGCTGCATGATTTAGGGGAAAAATCCAATTGACATTTTTCTGATAAAAATTGCGATTGTGATTTTTAAAACAATAAATAAGCTTGAGGTTTGCTGCAGAATTTGCCAATATAACTTCAAAATAACTATAAAAATAATATAAAAAATATATTTTTTAAATGTATTACTAAAATTAGAAATACTCATTTTGCAATATTTCACCGTAAAACAAATAGAGATTTAAGAAAAATAAATACAGCACAACTGTAAAATTACAATACTAATATTTATGGCTGTCTTAATTTATTCATTTCTAAACATTAAGCCATCAAGATTTTACTTGGTGGGTGACAACAGCTGTTTTATAAGCGCTTCTGATTACAACTTTGGAAAGATGATTGAAATATGTTGCATTCTCAAATGCACGTTATAATAAGCGAGCCAAACTGAGATCAGACGCGGAGATGAATTTGTGTGGCACAGCATTTAACATGAATCAAACCACTCTGAGACCTACTGTAGCCTTTCACACAGCAATACTAGTAAATTCCCGTAAAATTACCGGAACGACTTTACCGGTAAATACAAAAATGCGCTGTTCACACAGGCAACGACGTTCCGTCTTTTTACCGGTAAAGCACCATTTACACATCAGTTTCAAAATACCGGTAAATTCTGTCACATCATTAACCAGAAATGACCTCTTAATGGCTGTGCTTCCCGGGGTGTTGTGTTTGTAAACAACCTCCTGGACAGCAACCAATCTGGCTTCAGAAGTGGACATTCTACCTACACTGCCTTGCTTTCAGTTGTTGAAGCCCTAAGACTGGCAAGAGCGGCTTCCAAATCTTCTATACTTATTTTGCTGGATCTGTCTGCTGCTTTTGATATGGTGAACCGCCAGATTCTCCTGTCAACCCTATTGGAAAATGGCATCTCAGGAACCGCACGCCAGTGGTTTGAGTCTTACCTCTCAGATAGGTCCTTCAAGGTATCTTGGAGAGGTGAGGTGTCCAAGTCGCAACATCTAGCTACTGGGGTGCCTCAGGGCTCAGTACTTGGACCACTTCTCTTCTCTATCTACATGGCATCACTAGGTTCTGTCATTCAGAAACATGGCTTTTCATATCACTGCTATGCTGATGACACTCAACTCTACCTCTCATTCCATCCTGATGATCTGACGATAGCTGCTCACATCTCAGCATGTCTAACAGACATTTCTTGCTGGATGACGGACCATCACCTTCAACTCAACCTGGCTAAGACAGAACTGCTTGTGCTTTCAACAAACCCATCATTTTATCAAAATTTCACCATCCATATAGGCTCATCAACCATAACTCCTTCAAAAACAGCTAGAAACTTTGGAGTTGTGATTGATGATAAGCTGAATTTCTCAGACCACATTGCTAAAACTGCCCGGTCCTGCAGATTTGCTTTATACAACATTAGGAAGATCAGGCCCTTTCTTTCAGAACATGTAACACAACTCCTTGTTCAAGCTCTTGTTTTATCCAGGCTGGACTATTGCAATGCTCTCTTGGCAGGTCTTCCAGCCACTTCTATCAAACCTCTACAATTAATCCAAAATGCTGCTGCAAGATTAATCTTTAATGAGCCGAAAAGAACGCATGTCACACCTCTGTTCATCAATTTGCACTGGCTACCAGTAGCTGCTCACATTAAATTCAAGGTATTAATGTTTGCCTACAAAACCACCACTGGCTCTGCACCCATTTACCTAAATTCATTACTTCAGAGTTATGTGCCCTCTAGAAGCTTGCGTTCTGCAAGTGAATGGCGTATTATTGTGCCATCTCAAAGAGGCACAAAATCACTTTCATGAGTCCTTAACTATCTTCATGAAATGACTAAAAACACATCTGTTCCACTTTTATTTGACCCTCTAACTCTAACCCTTTCTATTCTATTTTAATTCTACTTTATCTACATTTATCTTTTTTTATTTTATACTTTTGTAATACTTTATTTTACAACAAAAAACAAACACCACCAGCTTTCTATTTTTTCTATTCTATCTACTTGTTTTTCTTTGTGGATAAAAGCATCTGCTAAATGACTAAATGATTAAATGTAAATGTAAACATGGAGGGGTATACGTGGTCAGTGTTTTTGTTGATCTTTTCAAAGAAAATAATTTTTTTTATTTTTGTGTCAAACGTTCACATTTATGCATCATACAGACATCATATTAGACGACTCCAGACATTTCTTTGACTTCCGTAAACGGCGCAGAGTAAATCCGTCATCTGTATCAGAATGTTATGATTGGCGCAGTGTAGACATCTTATGTCAGCGTGTTCTGAACTAATGCGTGCTCATACCAGTAATCTCGTTCTGCATTCACACAGAGATCATTACCGTTTTTATAATTTACTGGTAATGTTATAACTTATCATACCGGCAAATTACCAGAACAAATTTACCATATTTTTGAAAAGGTCCTGTTCACACATGATCTCTTTATGGTAATTTACCAGTAATTTGTTTGGAAGGTGCGACTGAAAGCACTGGTTCATGAGCTGCTTGTGGGTAAAAGTACACTGTGCCATGCTTCACTCTGAAACACATACAGTACATATACACATATATATATATACTGTAATAGTCATGTAGCCATTTCCGTTTTATTCTGATTAATTGTGCAGCCTATAGTATAACATAATGTTTATAAATTAAACTGTAGACTCTAATGATCAAGTCTAGGAGTAGCCAACAGCTGACAGTCTGTCTAATGAAACCAGCTGTTCGAAACGGGAGTCACAGGCATTTACTTTCCCAGGGATTTTTAGCAGTCCACTGTCAGCCTTGTGAACAAATAGTTAAGGCCCTATTAATAGTAAACTAATAGAGGGCTTTGACCATGGCACAGATTATGTCCTGTCTATCTGAGACAGAGAATGTGAAAGGACAACACCAGCTCAGTTCACACAGCTTACACACAAACACACACGCACACACAAACAAACAAACAAACAAACATCTATAACACTACTGTTTCAGAACAATGACTCAGAGACAGGTTGTGTGACCTCACCTAAAAATTGTATTCCTTAATGAAATTTTTATTGATTCGTCTGTGTTTGTTACCCAAGTGTTTGCTACTGTAAAGATCAGAAAGGATTTCACTATGTTCAATCAAATATACTGAAGTTTGCAGGGAGAACAGGTAGATATTTATAATCCTATGAGTTCACATCAACATAAAAACCAGCATACAGGAGTCTGTGGCAATAAAACATTGTTGAAATGTTTCCGGTGTGTCGAGGTGGGCCTGTCTCTGTCTGTGCACCTTTTGTTGTGGCAACCGTAACATTCGAAAGCATGGAGGATGTCATACGTTATACAATAGTGGAAGCTTGCCCGTCATAACATGGAGTATTAGTTTCACTGTACACTCACAAAATCTTATTTGTTCTCCAAGAGGTAGACAGCAATTATGCTATTGCTTTACAGCTAAGACCTTATTTCGCCAGTGTCTTGGAAGTCAGTCATTTACACCAAGCATAAATGTAAAAATACTGCAGTAAAATCCTTTTAATTACCACATTTAAAGGGGTAATATGATGTTGTTAAAAAGAACATTATTTTGTGTATTTGGTGTAATGAAATGTGTTTATGTGGTTTAAAGTTGAAAAAACACATTTTCCACATACTGTACATTATTGTTTTTCCTCTATGCCCCGCCTTTCTGAAACGTGTCGATTTTTACAAAGCTCATCGGTCTGAAAAGCGAGATGTGCTCTGATTGGCCAGCTATCCAGTGCGTTGTGATTGGCTGAATACCTCAAGTGTGTGACCGAAATGTTACGCCCCTTAACACACTGTGATGCCATTTCCCGGCATGGCGAGACAAAACCAATAAAACCCATTACAAACGAGGCATTTGTTGCATCCAGTGGGGACATAATTATTGATTATATTGACTTATACTGTGTTTTTACACATTGCGTTGCGTATCGCGTCGCGTAAACATAAAACCATGTCTGCATTTGTGATCGGAGAAACGACAAACAACAAGTGCTACTCGCGTTTGAATCATCAGTGCCAAATTCTTTAAATATAAAAAATGGCTGGCTGATTCGATGAAGGAGCGGCCGGCGGGCTTGTGGCAACCACATGTGATAAAGAATATCTCTTTGGATTTGAGACTTTAGTCTTTGCAACTTTACAGATCTTCTTTATGCACCAAGAGCTTGTAACACTCCAAAGAGAGAAGAAAAATGTAAATCGCATCATATGATGAATTTAGGTGTTTTTAATGTTTTTGAAAGAAGTCTCTTATGCTTATCAAAGCTGCATTTATTTACTCAGAAGTGATATGTAATATTGTGAAATATTATTACAATTTAAAAGAACCATTTTAGATTTTAATATAGTTATAGTTATAATTTATTCCCGTGATGGCAAATCTGAATTTTCAGTAGCCATTACTCCAGTCTTCAGTGTCAAATTATCCTGTAGAAATCACTCTAATAAGCCTAATTGATGCAACATATGATGCAGCAGTTGTGATGCTTAATATTGTTTGGAAACGATCATACCCTTTTTCAAGATTCTTTGCTAAATTCAAAATAACAGTATTTCTTCAAATGGAATTCATTTGTAATACTCAATGGTTACAGTAATGCATGCTCATGTCCAAAGCTAATGAGTTGTATCTCTTTTTATGATTATTAATATCATTTTATGTATTTTAAGGCTCCAGATGTAAAAGCATGCCTTTATCTTACTGACACATCTGTCACCAAAGCTGGCTTGAGAGTTAATTATGGTAATTTTAAGACCTTGTTTTTTCTTTTTGTTATCAAAAAAGTAATAAAACAATTATTGCCATTGTAATTATTGAGGAGCAATCAAGCAGACATGATCGCCATTAGCTTCTAATGGAGCTCGACTAATGTGGTTAAAGCAGAATACAGGGTCTGAATAACTGAAAAATGATCTGTCAAAGCTCAAGAGTCTGATTGTGTACCGTGTCATGTCTTCCTTTAGTCTGCCATGTTACCCACAAATCTCAGCCCCAGTTCCTCCTTCTGCCAAAACTCCATAGTTGTAACCTCGTGACAGTAGAGAACAGCTGCTTTCAATTAACACACAGAGGACAAGAAAAAGGGCCTACAAGACTGAACCCAATCCAGATTGAACTCCAAACATCTTGAAAGTGTGTCTGAATCAAGCTCTTGACGTCACATGTAAAGAAGAACTGAAAAGAAATGGTTTCCAGAGCTTTCTCCAGACACTGTCAGGCTAGCAATTGATCAAAAATACAGTAAAAATGGTACACAATAACACTATAAAACATCATTTTAAATGACTCTTGTTCTATTATAAAATTAAAATGTAATTTATTTCTGTCAAATCAACGCTGAATTTTCAGCAGCCATTCTGTCTTCAGTATCATATGGTCTTTCAGAAATCTTTCTAATATGCTGATTTGTTGCTCAGGAAACATTTCACTATATACATTATATTCAGTGAAGTGTCAAGTGTATGACCTGAAGCATATTGTCCATTCATGGTTTGAGCTGAGCATTACACACTGATATCAACAGTATTTGATAAAGAAGCTGATTAAGAGCAGATAGCAACCATAAAAAAAACTTTGCACTGACTGCTGATTTCTGTAACAACTTAAAACAGTCAGCCATGCTTTTACTTGAATTACTACAATCTTGCTTTTCCTCTTTGCTGAAACAAACACAGTGCCCGAGGCCAGTGAAAAGCCTGAGCTGACAATAGATCTGCATCATCAGCAACCTGACAGGTGGTTCTAGTCTTCTGATAAATTGTGAGGTAACGTGGCACTAATGTGCCTTGGGATGGTGTTATGCACAAGCGTGCCATTTAGGTCGTCGGGCAGAAACTGGTCACACGGTTTAAACCCCAGATCATAGCTGGATCTGCCTCAGAATTTATTTTAGATTTCATTCATAGAAATGAAACTTCCTCAGTACGACTTCCTGTTTAAAAAAAAGAATAAGGAGAGATTTCCTTTGAGGGGTTGCATGCCGAACACAGTGTACTGGCTCCTCACAATCACAGGAACCATGGGACCAGCTGAGCCCTGCGCCCAGCCACCTCGACACCCCCCTTACGTCCGTCCGACCCTCAACCGCTTCAAGTCTGCTTTCTGCATCATACTGAAGTGATTTATGGTTCGTAAAATAAATTCAGGAAGAGATGAGAATTCCAGCTGAATCTCTTTCATCCACATGTAAAACGTTTGTGTTTACAAGGCAATAGTCAACGAATGGCTTTGATGTTTTCATTTTATTTAGCAAATGACTCTGCGTTTACAAAATTGTTAATGAGAAACAAAAGTAAAGTAAAAAAATACATTTCAACCTGCAGTCAAAAATTTGTTTTAAGGCCCGTTCACACCAAGCACGATAACTATAAAGATATAGTTCTAAAAATCGTTCTCAATATTAAAGAATAGCATAGTTCACACCACAACTATAACGATAACGATACAGAGGAACGATATCGTTGGAATCACTTTCAAAACAATTTTTTTCCAGCTGATGAACGATAAAACACTGACAGCCAATCAGAATCCATCCTGCTGTAATGAGCTAAAGAATTAAAGCGGCAGATGAGCGTGCGCTTAGAATAAACAGACGATATCATTCGCTGGTGTGGACGCTAATATCGTTATCTTTATAGTTATCGTTCTTGGTGTGAACAGGGCTTTACATTATGATTCAAATGTTTGGGGTTTTTAAAGCAGGCTTCATTTATTTAATTAAAGGGGTCATATGACGATGCTAAAAATAACATTATTTTGTGTATTTGGCTTTGATTTTTACAAAGCTCATCATTCTGAAAAGTGCGGTGTGATCTGATTGGCCAGCTATCCAGTGCGTTGTGATTGGCCGAATACCTCAAGAGTGAGACGGAAAAGTTACGCCCCTTACCATATTTGGAAACAGACAGCATCTCCACAACATGGTAGCAGCGGCAACAATACTAGCAAGAATAAAAGTAATGCCTTCTTTCTTTGCGTAAACATTTGGGCGGTGTTATGTAAATCTTCCAACACATTGACGTAGATTTGTGGGGGTGTGTTCAAATGAGGCATTTTAAGAAGGCATGGATGAGTCTCAAAGGGGTCCTATTATGCTCTTTTACAAAGTTTTAATGTTGTTTTGGGGGTGTACTAGAATAGGCTTTCATACTAGGTTGTTCGAAAAACACATTATTTTTCACATATTTTACATTATTACAACACCTCTCTCCCCAGTCTGGCATGAACGGCTGGAATAGTTCCTGTGTCAAATTAAGGCCCATCTTCTGAAATACGAAATGTGCTGTGATTGGTTAGCTGGGCCAGTGTGTGTTGTGATTGGTTAGCTGGGCCAGTGTGTGTTGTGATTGGTTAGCTGGGCCAGTGTGTGTTGTGATTGGCAGCACTCGGCGCTAGTCGGGAAATGTCATTCCCCTTACCATAGCCGCCTGCGAGCTTCAGTGTAAATATTGCGTCAAAATCAAATCAATTTGAGGGTGATTTAAACCCGAATGATTGTAACCGCTCTAAGTTCGTCTGCTTTGCGAAAGCTAGCGTGTCTCCGACATAGTGATAACACTCGTTGCCTTCTCTAGTGCAGCTCAACCAGGTCTCGTCTCATTCGTCGATATCTGTGATATCACAAATCCCGGAAAATATGCGTTGTAGTCCAAACGAGTCGTTCGTTGTAGTTTTTGAAAAGTGATTTCTGTTAAATAAAATATCTCCTTTTGAAGTGGACTTTGAGCTTTGTAACTTTGCAAGATCTTTTTTATGCTCAAACAACAACATTACAGACTAACTAAACTGAAAAAGTGGAAAAACAGATTGCAACACTCCAAAGACAAAGGAAAACTTGAAATTGCATCAAATGACCCCTTAAAAATACAGTAAAAAAGACATTATGAAAAATATTATTACTATTTAAAATGACTGTTTTCTATTTTAATACATTTTAAAATGTTCTTCATCCCAGTGATGGCTAAGCTGAATTTTCAACAGCCTCCAGTCTTCAATGTTGCATAATCATTTAGAAAATCATTCTAATATGCTCATTTAGTGCTCAAGAAACATTTCTTATTATCAATGTTAAAACTGCTTAATATATTTGTGGATACAGTGATGCATGTTTCTAGATCCTTTTTTTTCAAGAAAGTTATAAAACGGCATGCATTACAAAATAAACATCTTTTGTAGCAAAACTGATTTACTCATTCGCTGTGCCTGACGCTTGATATCTGAAATAATATTACTTTAAAACCAAATGATGCTTTGGAAGTTCATTACTATGTAGATCTTCATTTAGAGGTATAATTTGACACCTCACATATACAAAATACACTGTCTGGGCTGTCTAGTGGTGCTGGACGTACCGCCCTCTTTATAGCAGACAGTAATTTTCTGAGGCCTAGAAAGATTGAGGGGGCTGTAAAGTTCCTGGTATTCCAAACTTTGCAACAAAATTATAAATCACCTCAGTTATCTTGACCTTGCCCCAGTTGGACTCAGTGTGAAGACTAGTAAACTGTTAGCTACTGGCATTTCTCATTGTCATCAGGCTAGCCAAATGTCTCTGGTGGCTGATCGAATTGCACACGTTTAAATGGAATGAGGCTGCAGACATGGATGCTAAAGGTCAGGTTAACCACTAGTTAAATGAGCATAGCTGATAGGCAGGTGCATTCCTCCTTGTAAACGTGCTATGATTGGTTAGAAAACTAAAGTGAAAGGCATGTCATCTCTGATACCATCTATTCAAGCAAGAAAGTAATTATCTGCTAGAAATGTTAGTTCATTTAGTCATATGGCCTGTGCAATAAAGTTAGTATAACTGATACAAACTTAATCTAAAGTCTGTATTAGGCCTACTCAAAAGGCTTAAAGTGAACAAAATATTGTTTGACGTGAGGAAGAAAAAAAAACAGCATTTACAGCTTTAACACCTCCCTGAGAGACCTGTGCCCAGTATGTTGAGAATTTACAGGCCCATTTAGCCTCAAGCAGCTTGTGCAGAATGAAGAATGCAGTTTGAGGCTTTATCAACAGTCTGAGGAGTCAGAAGTGATGACCATGCACATGCCATTTCAATGTAGGATACAAAGTATGAGCTCAAAGGACACGTTGGCTGACAAACAAACATTAGAAAATACAATAAGCACACATAACATCCAATAAGTGTATTTTCAAAAAGAGCCAGGATGTTCTTAATGTACCTATGAAGAAGGAATATGTGTGATAGTGATGGAAGGCAGACTTATCATAATTCGGGTTCTTAGAACCAGTTAAAAAAATGATTCAGCGGTTATATTACGTTCTGATCCCTGACATGCTGAACATGATGTATTACAGTACATATACTGAAATGTTCCAATAAAACAACATGTTGTCATAAATAGCTGTTTATTACATTTTTTAGTTTTACTAATACACGGGTTTTCTTGCAATTTTACGTTCTGTTTGTTTCAGTCAGGACTCAGCCGAGTCTGTTAGAACATAACTATAATTTTCATTGAACGAGTTTGAGAACTGAGAAGAACTCAGACTGATTCATGAGTGAATCGTTCAGTCGATTCGTGAACAAATAGTTCAAACGAATTATTGTTTGAACAGATCTGACCAACTCATTTTAAAGACCCGACTCCAAAAAATGATTCGTTCACGAATTAGACATGTCTAGTCTTCAGGTGCCGATTGCATTAACTGCTTAGACTAGTCTTAAAAGTTAGTGGTCCATCTTTTTTTTCTCCAAGACTGGTCCAAGTGCTAGTTGGTCAAACTAGTCTTAACAAAAGTGGCTATGTTTATGCAACTGGCCCCAAGTAGTTTATCAGAAACTTTATTTTACAGGCACAGCACAATAAGGCCACAACGAATCCTACTAACAGTCATTCAATTCATTAACGAAATGTTCATACTGAACAGATCCGACCGATTCATTGCAAAGATCCGATTCAATAGAAAGATTCATTCACCAATCAGACATCTCTAATCTTCAGTAATTTATCAGATAGCTTATCTTAAACCATTTCCCATTCAGATTTAGTATTACATAGTAACGAGGCCGCTACAAATCTAACAGTGTAACAGTCTAACAGTCAAATCAAAAGTAGCAAAAAGTTGAGTTTGCAGTCAAACAATTACGTCTAAATATATAATGTAAAGCAACGAAGAAATGTTACTCTTTAACTAATTGCTGTTATTCTAAGGGGTAAATCGAAACGATTTGTTTTAGGCAGCTACTGCCTTGACAACATAACATAACAAGAACATACCAAACCATGACAGAGCTGCGCGTGCCCATCCATGAGGGCAAAACCGAATAAAATCTTTAAATCCATACTCGCCTGCCAACTGTTTGATTGGCGAGCTGTCTCATCCGATTGAACTGTTTCTTCATTTTAGTGGCGTCGGCCTCAAAGCCCAGTTTTTAAGACGAGGAGAGTGTGTTCGTCGATGCCTCATGAGCCGAAAGATCCTTGAGCACGATGGTGAAGTCGTGTGGATAACTACATTAAAACAGCCCGGTGTACGGTTAGCTCGAGCAGCTAGAAAATTAGCCGTTCGGAAGAGAAAAAAACAGTAGTGTGGAAAAAGTTAGCCCCGGAGAATAGCGGTGCTCGTTTCATGTCATTCCGTGTTGCAACTGCTCTCATAAGCGGGAGTGAGCGGGGTTTCCACGTATGCCAGCCCGTGACATCTACGGGAGAGAGTGGAAGAGCATGGCAGCGGGCTGATCACTGCAACCGTGTCGGTAATGAGTGTGTGTTTCACAGCTCGGACCAGCGCAGCTCCAGGAGGATCGTGATGACATTCATGTGGACACAGGGGCTGTCTCGAAACCTAGTGCGCTGACTTTACAGACAGCATTATCGAGCGTCTGTAAAGTCTGTCTGTGTAGGCTGCTCCAAAGGTTTTGAAACGCAGCCTGCTTAGACTACGTAGAGTTCAGTGTCCGCTCATGATGACCGCACACTCCCTGTGTGGACTCTAGGAGTTTTCATCTGAAGGATTCTTTCTCTTAGTGTTTGGCCAAAAGTCCCTTTTTCTGTTTACAGCGTAAATAACTCATTTTTAGTTGATATAATATGATCTTTTTATAAGATATTGTTTACCGTATTCACCTCATGTTACTTGTTTGCGTCACACTATTGATTTTATTGTCTAATAATGCTTTAAGAACAGCATGTTTTGGAAATGTCGTAAAAGCTGAAAATAGTACTAATAAAATGAAATAAAATAAAGTTTTGTCTCCGTCTTTCTATTTATAACTTTCACTCATTGACAGCTGCAGCTACTCCAATCCAAATCTACAATAACGCGGTTATACTTGATCTAGTTTTATGTGTGGCATGCGTCTGAATGGCAGATTTAAGTGAGAGATGTTTTTATAGTCCATAAAAAAATCCTTAATCTCTAATATCTATAATCCATTTGTAACTAACGGGACATTTCCCCCGTTATCATTTTTCGTGTGTGATGCAGGGGTTTAACACTGTTGTGAACAATAATATAAAACGACGGAGTATTTATAAAACAGACTCGATTACGATTTGCAGAATCATAAGCGTAAACATCTACACATCAACCAATGTGAATGTTACACATAAACGTGAATTAAAAGCTGCACTGTCATGCGCAGTAAGGTCTCCTCGCTGCCACGCCCACGAGATGTATTATGGGAAAGTTTCGTCAGCGGAAGTAGTAAGATGTAAACATGTGATTGTCAATCGGAGCGTTTGGTCCAGTTTTGCGGCTGTGCAAATCAGTATGCTTGATTCAAACAAATGTGCTTGAAAACATATTTAAAGAGTCTGTTGGCAATGAAGTATTGAATCTTATACCGCGGCGTTTTTCGAAACTCGATCAGTTTGGCTAACATTTAGCATTTGTGTTCATACAAATACAGCATGTATATGTAACGCAGTGTTTAGCATTGCTTCAAATCTATAAGTGTCCATGGCATCCAAACAGCCATTTACAGATTCTGACACTGCTGATGAAGCAGTCAGAGCAACTTGCGACGATGCATCGACATGCAAAAGGTAAAATAAATGCATAAGTGCAAAAATAAAACGATTACACACGATTTTCCGTGTTTCTAAATACTGTGCTTCTCTCTTGACATTCAACTGCAGTGTTATTGAGCATCCTGTGTATTATCAAAATGAGGGGAATATGTTTCAGTCGTGGTTATGCACAGTGTTACTGACATGAATAGCTCTATATAATTCTTCAATTATTTCATCATTTACAGATGATAAAATATGTGTATGTTCAAGAGCAACGCTGGAGTACTATTTGTTATCGACTTAGAATACTCATTTAATATTTCACATAACGTTTTGTTTTGTTTTATAGGTTTGCTACCAGTAAAGGTTACTGGACTGACCTCTACGTCCAGTATTTTGTGAGACAAATAGGTGAACGTAAAGCACCTGAGATCAACAGAGGTAAGAGATTGTTTAAATATCTCCCCTTACCGGTTAAAGTTTGCAGCTGCGTTTAATCAGATGCTCTATTGTTTTATTCATTGTGCTGTAGGTTACTATGGTCGTGTCAGAGGGATGAATCTTCTGATTGATGCTTTTCTCAAGAAGACGCAATGTGATTGTCAGGTGGTGAATCTTGGGGCAGGACTGGATACTACTTTTTGGAGATTAAAGGTTGTTGTTGTTGTTTTTTTATTTTTATTAATTTCGCATTTAGCTATTTCAAGATTCAAAAAGAAGACAATAATAATTAATATATTAGATATATATCTTTTTAATAAGGAATACAATATACAGACTCCCATAAAATATGTTTTGATAAACAATCGAAGTATCTTATGTAGTATGTAAGTGCATGTATTATCTAACTTTTTAGGATGAAAACGTTATGCCAAAAAAGTTCTTTGAAGTCGACTTCCCAATGATTGTTGCCAGAAAAATACACCACATCAAGTAAGGCGTTTTTACTGTTATAATATGATTATTGTTATTATTGTCAGTAAATAGCCTTTTGACTATAAAATGAATGATTTTGGATACTTGGCATGTTCTTTTAGTCATGTTCCTGTAGGGGGAGACAGTGTCTCTAATGAGCAGTTTCTAGGACCCTCTGTCTCAGTATGTCCACCCTCCAAAGCATGGTTGGATTGTATATCTGTCATCTATTTTGTAGTGTATTAAATTTGATCAGTCCTTTGGTGCATTTTATCATTTTAAAGTACCCCACCTGAAGTAATACTGTTCAATACCTTTTATGCATATGAATTATACTTGTGTGGAGAATGTTTTGTCATGGGTGGTTGGGCGTTAATTTTTTAATTGCTACATAACAACAGTCAGTGGAAATTGCTGTAGGTGTGGCTGTGCAACACACACAAGACTGCATTTACATTGCATTTGCATTGCGTTGAGCAAACACTTTTTATTCAAAGTGACTTACAATAGAGGAACATAAGCAATTTGTCAGAGAGCCAACAATATTTATAGTCTACAATGCCAGGTTTATTAGAAAGCTAGACTAGGAAACAAGCTAGAGCGGACGTGAAATGCAAATAAAAGTGCTGTTTAAGTGCTTCGGTTTAAGAGTGTGTATGTAAGTGACAGAATAGAAATACATGCACTGTGTCCAGAGGGAGTTACGCAATACTGTGCAACCCTCAGTGCATTAGATAACACCAAAGTGTCATCTGCAAACAAATTATACTAGACCTTTCTCACAAGGTTTTTTTTTTTTTTGCAGTTTACTCTGTGTTGTAAAGTCAGTTCCCCTCAAGTTAACACGAAAAGTGTCCACGTTATTTGAGTAATATATTTATTATGTGTATATTTTTGAGATTGCTATACAATAGTACAGAGGGATGTTATAGAATTCAGGGGTCAAACTCGTTTTTTTCATGTGTACTTCCTACAAGTTGTGTGATGATAAAACATGAATGCTTTTGAAGATAGAAATCTGATAACTGATAATGATCATGAGATAAAAATAATGTTTTCCATAAAACAATTGAGTAAATGATTAACTTTCTCTCTATCTATCTATCACAGGACGAAACCTCCACTATCAAAACCTTTAATTGAGACCCACTCCACTGATTCACTCCGTCTGGGTATTGATCAAATTATAATGTAACAGAGCATTTTTCTTTGTTGTTGCGTAGTGATCTTTTTCACTGTAACCTTTCACTTGTTCAACTGTATGCCTCTTTGACAGATGGTCACAGCCTGGACTCAGACAGATATTGTATCATCGGTGCTGATCTAAGAGACCTTCCTGCTTTAGAGGAGAAACTAAAAAAGTTCCAGATAAATCCAGAGTAAGTACTGTAACATCACAACCTTGGCTGAGTTGGATATAAATTCAACATTTTTTTCAGTTTTTCTATTGCACTGCATTTTTGTGATGTTTTATCTACATGGTTATCAAAGTAGATTATATAGTAAGTGCAGTTACACCATCAGGATGAGACTCTCTTATCTTTATTGTGATGTACAGGTTTGTCTTCTGAAAGGTTCATGTTTAATTTGTTGCCTCAGTTACATGTTAGTTTTAAAATGCTGCGACTACAATTCATGGTTGTGTATCAGAACAATAGGTTTTTGAGATTAAACTTGATTTACTAGAACGTTAACTTCACGATTCTGTGCATCTTAGATAGGGTTGATCCATCCTGTTTGGCATCCCAATAGGAGTTGCATGCATCTGTTGTTTTGTTTTCGTGCATCTCTGCTGATGCCCCTGACGACAATAGTACACTTGGGAGCATTTAGAGTTTCCTCAGATGCGTCAATAAGTGCACATTTTCTTTGATGTGAACTGATGAGACCCGAAGGAAGCTACCGTTCTAGAAGGTGTATGACATCAATGGCATCATTTCCAAGGCCTCTCACCTTGAGTTTTTTTTGGTTTTGTTTTGCTTTTTTTTTTTTTTGCAACTTCCTGTTCAGTCCACCCTAACGTGGCGTCTTGACGTTTGCCAGCTTGTCTGCAAATCCCATTAGTGTCTCAGATGCTAAGTAAAAAAATCTGGAAAATCTATTGTCATAGCATGCAAACCACTCTTCCAAAAACGTGATTTCCTGCTATGTACTTTTAGGTATTACCATAATGATTTGTTTTCAGGAACAAACTGCTTGTTTTGCTTTAATGCATGAGCTGAACAAATTGTGATGTTCTCACTAGGAGAAAAAAAACTGATTCCCTTTTACTTTTTTTTACAGATTTTGTAACAAGATTCGATTTAGTTAATGCATTAGGTATAATATTTTTCAGTGTTTATTAATATACAATACAAATTAAGAGTTTTCTGATGTTTTTGAAATAAGTCTCTTATGCTTACCAAGGTTGCATTTATTTGATAAAAAAATACAGTAAAAACCATAATATTATGAAATATGATTACAATTTAAAATAATAAAATAGTAATAATTTCATACAATTTAACATGTAATTCATTCCTATGATTAAAGGTCACATGATCCTTCAGAAATCATTCTAATATGCTGATTCTGTGCCCAAGAAACATTTTTATCAAATTGAAAACAGCTGTGCTGCTTAATATTTTCAAGGAAACTGTGATACATTTTTTGACAATAGTTTGATGAATAGGAAGTTCAAAAGAACAAACTGTAATTCAAATAGAAGTCTTTTGTAACATTATAAATGTCTTAAAAAAACTTACTGACCCCAAACTTTTGGTGGTGTATGTAGTGTTAATTTAAAAATATACTATTATTCATTAATTCCTGTTTGTTTTTTATGCATGAAATAATGTTAATTTATACATAAATTGCATTAGTATATGCAGAAATTGATATTAACCTAGATTAATAAATGCTATGAAAAGTACTGCTGTTCATTTTTAGTTCATGGTACCTAATGCTTTAGTGTTTTAGTTATGAATATGTTATCGGATTAAAAAAAAGAAATTGTTACCCATTATTCATAGTTCAATTTATCTAGAGGAAGCTTAATCATAGGATGGGTGTTGCAAAGAAACACTTCCCCACCATTGATACGAACTGCTTAACATTCCTTTATCCGTGTATTCCCGCTTCTCTCCACCCAGGTTGCCCACTCTGTTTCTGTCCGAGTGTGTGCTGGTGTACATGACCCCTGAGCAGTCCTCCAAACTGGTGAACTGGGTTGCAGACACTTTCCCCGCGGCCATGTTCATTAACTACGAACAGGTGAGTTCATTACGTTAAACGGCTTCATTACTACAGTCATTAAAAAATGTGTCGCTAGCTCTTCCTGTCTGCACCTCTAACTGTCCAGATCTTTTCAGGTGAACATGAATGATCGCTTCGGGCAGATCATGATTGAGAACCTGCTGAGACGACAGTGCAATCTGGCTGGGGTGGATGTGTGTCAGTCTCTGGACTCTCAAGTACGACATTTTACACTTAGGACTAGCAACTTTCTTTATAATGTACTTCATTGATATCGTACAGATGTCATACTGTATGATTGTCGATTGTTTTACTCCTTACAGTAAGACGGTGTCTTTCTATGTACAAACAAAACGTTAGACTGGGTTGTACTTGGAATTCAAAGTTGTTTTCCTGCTCAAAATACAATGGGTGATCAAGACTCAGGAAAACAGAGCAGTTAAGCACAAGGCATTGTTTATGCGACCAACGCCAAGACTTAAGTCTCACAAGCAGTATCAGTGCAAGTCTCTCAAGGTTAACACCAGCATGGTGACCTTCTGTCAACATTGCTTGATATTTGGGTTTAGATTGAAAATGTGGTAGTGTTTATGATGATGGTATGTTATTTCAGTTTTCATTAATGTATTGTGAGTCACGTCTTATTTTCTGTTTTCATTTTAATGTTAAAGATTTAATAATTTTGTACCACCACGATGACCTTAGGGTATCCGGGCAGTCAACATGGCTTGGTGTGGTCCGTTTGCATTCAGATTGAAAATGTGGTAGTGTTTATGATGATGGCATGTTATTTTAGTTTCATTAATATACTAAAATAGATTGATTGATATTTTGAACTAGTTCATACTTTATTATTTTCTGTTTTCATTTTAATTTTAACGTTTTTTTGTAGACGTCTCAGAATATCTGGTCAACATGGCTTGATATTTGTATTCAGATTGAAAATGTGAAGTGTTTATTATGATAGTGTCATTTTAGTTTCCTTAATATACTAATGCAGATGTATTCATATTTTGAATTAGTTTAGAACTAATTTGATCAACATGGCTTGAAATTTGTATTCAGATTGAAATGCGTCGTGTGTATGTATATGAAATGTGTGAAGTGTGAATGTTGTTTTTATTTTCATTAATGTACTAATATAGATTTATTAATATTTGGAATTCATTTGAGATTGAAAATGTGGTGCTTATGATGATAGTGTGTTGTTAGATCTTATTTTAATGTTTTCTGTTTTAATTTTAATTTCAGTTTTCAGTATTTTGTCATTTGAATTTTTTATATTTCTATATAGTTTTTATTCATTTTTATTCAAGTTTCTGTTATTTTAATACTTTTGAGTTGCTCTGAACAATAATTATAAATGTTGCCTTGGCAATTAGCTAAAATAATGTTTCAAGTAATGCAAATCAACAGTTTTTAATGGTTTTAGTTAATGATAATCACCCTGATGTGTGTTTCCACAGAAGGAGCGCTTTCTGTCAGCAGGCTGGGAAAGTGTAAATGCACTGGACATGATGACCGTCTACAGCGTGCTTCCTCAGGAAGATGTAGCTAGGTACACATGCCAACACTCAAGTACAGTTGTAATCAAGCGTATATTTATAACTGCACAACCAGTGCCAGGAAAGTTTGAGATCAGAATCTCTACAATGACGCTCTGTTTTACAATCACAGAATTGAGCGTCTAGAATTTTTAGATGAAAGGGAACTTCTCCAACAGCTTCTCCAACACTACTGCATCTGCTGGGCTGTAAAAGATAAGCTCAGTCTAGGTGAGGCTTCCATTTGAAACACTTAACTGCATTCTAGAGTTTCATGGATCGTTTGATGTCACCTGTAACTAATAGCGGACTTCTCTTTTCAGGCCTCTCTCAAATTGGGTTTTAAATGTCAATAGGGACTTGGTTGTAAAAGTTTCATTTGAAACGACATCACCAGGACGCTCTTCTTGACGCTTTTCAGAGGACAGGAAGGGGAAGTCATTTATATCTTTATTTCCATTTTTGAGCACAATAAAAATGGAGAGTACTGGCATCAGCGTCTTTTCTTCTGTTTTACTTGTCTCCTTCTGTCTCCCATGTGACCGACGTGTCTCACTAAAGTGCCATATTAATTCAGGCATGTTTTACAAATGTATAGCATAGCTGTTATCATGAAACATTCATAAGATGAACTATTTTGTTAGCTATATGAATAGTAATGGGTTTTTGTAAAAGCACTGAATATTCATGAACGGTGATGATGAATAAAGCCAATTAAGAGTATAGAATGATGGTTAAGTGCACACTATTTAATTGTTGCACTTTGATTTGAAACCATTTTACACAATCTACATTGTAAAAAAATTACAGAATTAAAATCCTAGGGAGAGAGATGCCCTTGTCAAACCACATAAATTTGTCATAAGCAGCCCTCAATTAAATTTTTTCTGATTATAATGTAGTTAAGTTGGTTGATAATTATAGGTATAGAATTAAAAAACAACAACAACAAAAAACTCATACCGTGGATTTTCTTTTTGACTTTTTGCATAGTACCATTCAACTGTTTTTTTTTTTAAGGAAATTAATACTTTTATTAAACGATGCATTACATTGATCACAAGTGGCAGTAAAGACATTCATAATGTAATAAAATATGTCTATTTTAAATGCATGCTGTTATATTGAACTTTCATCAAAGAATCCTCATTGAGAATTAAGCAGGGCAATTGTTTTCAACATTGATAATAACGGAAAATGTTCCTTAACAACAAAAAAAATCTGCATATTAGAATGATTTCTGAATCATGTGACATTGAAGACTGGAGTAATGGCTGCTAAAATTGAGCTTTGCCATCACAGGAATTAATGACATTTTAAAATAAAATATTAAAATACAAAACAAAACGTTTTTAACTGGTAATAATATTTCACACTTGATCAGATGAATGCAGCTTTGGTGAGCATAAGAGACTTCTTTCAAAAACATAAAAAAATCTTACGATACTAAACTTTTGAACCGTAAAGTAAGTGTTTTTTCAACGTCAAATAACCACAAGGAAGCAGTTTTAGAAAACAAAAGGCGATTAAAAGACACACACAAAAAAAGGAAACGTTTCCTCTTTAGCCATCAACGCCGGGCATCCTGCAGTCTTTCTCTGTATTCGTTTTTGTCAGTGACTCCCTGAAGAGAAACATTAACCCAAACCGACCTTGTGCTGTTATTTACTGCCACAGGAACCCTGATTTAATGCATGAGAGTGAGAGCAAACACGGTATAAATGCAGATGATCTGCTGCAGGCCATGCTGAACTGCAGAGCGATCTATAATATGCCATTAAATTTGTAAAGTTTGGGAAACTGCATTAACTCAGATCAATTCAGTTGCATAAGACAGGCGAGCAGACCTTGAGTGACATGAGAGTTGGTTATGCACATTTTTATTGTCCTCGGCTGTGTAATAGCAGACTGGTGGATGATAAGCTATATCCTGAAGCCGTCACCCCCCAAACAATGCTCTCCACTGCTGTAATTTTAAAGTGTTTTTCCCAAGCCACCAAGAGTGATGACGGGGGAGACTGTTGGCCCGCCTTACCACCACTCCACCCTATCCTCTGTCCACCTTTATCAGTACGAAGCCACAGCGTGTGAGCACAGATCACCTGAAGTCTCACACAGCCAAGATGACTTCAGCCGAGTCCAAGTCAGAGCTCTTTACAGTAGCCACTGGCGATGGAGCGGATGCCCATCAGAATCAGCCAAAGAAGTTGTCCTTCTATGAGCACTACATTCAGCCGTGCCTGGCGGAGGTCCTCGGCTCCACTCTCTTCATGTTTGTGGGTTGTGTGTCGGTCATGGGCAACGTGGGCATCAGCGGGAGTATCCAGCCTGCCCTGGCACATGGACTAGCACTGGCTATAGCAATTGCCATTTTTGGAGAAATCAGGTAACTGCCTTATTTTGTTTTGTGTGCTTGATTTAGCAAATGACTAGACTTTGAAATAGAAATAAAAATGAAAAATAATATATTTAAATATTAAACAATGTTTAGAATATCTATATTAGGTTTAGTATATTTATAAACTGTAAACTGAAAAACATTTATTTTGCATTTACTTAAAATATCTGATTACTCTGCAAAAATTATATCTTTTTATTTCATGATTTTATAAATAATAAAAGTATTATTAAATTATAATTTCATATTTTCATGTTTCATTTAAAAATGTAATAAATTTTTTTTATTTAAATGTAAAAGTTTTTAAATTGAAAAGTATTTCATATTTTCTTGTAGGATTTTATTCTATTTAATATTTTATTTTATTATAATTTTTTATTATTGGAGAAAATAAAATGTAGCCATTCATTCTGAACCAAAACTGTATAATTTATGCATGATTGCTTACATTTGATTTCCCTATTTTATCCTGTCTTCCAGTGGTGGTCACTTCAATCCAGCTGTGTCTGTGTGTGTTTACCTCATTGGAGGAATGGAACTGATGCTCCTGGTGCCATACGTGCTCTCACAAATGTTAGGTGGAGTGATTGCTGCCAGCCTCGCCAAAGTATGTGTCTTAAGCTTCTCTGTTAATATTTGTGACTTGACATGGTGAAGCCTTGATGCGCAAATTACTGAAAGTTCAATCATTAACACTGACGACAAATGCACTGACGATAAAACTTTCTCTTGATTCAATAGTTTTATTATTTATCTTTTTTTCTCTCTCTCTTTAGGCTGTCACTACAAATGAAGCATTTGCCAATGCAACGGGAGCAGCGTTTGATGCCATTCAGACCTCTCATGGCACTGGCTCTGCGACTGTGGCAGAGATGATTATGACGCTCTTCTTGACTATGGTTGTCAGCATGGGTGCCGTGAATGGAAGGACCCGAAGTCATCTGGCTCCTTTCTGTATTGGACTCACTGTGACTGCAAATATTTTGGCTGGGTAGGAAGCTAATATTTCATGCAAAAATTAATTATATAGCCTATTGTACAGAATACTGTGCTACAGTATATTTTAAATAAGATTTAGTCTTCTGTTTTGCAGCCATAAAGAGCATTTGTGCTAAATATTAAAATACATTAAATATAGGAATGACTGGAACCACTGTTTAACATCATGTTTAAACATCTTTTTGAGTCTCCAACTGTAATATAATATTACTATACAGTACATCTGCTAATGAAATGAAAAACGTTCAGAAATCTTCTACCTGAACTATGTAGATGGGTGTGAACTACAAGTTCACTACTGTAACAACTGTAAACATGGATGTTTTACATTTTGTGTGTTTTAATGTTATAATGTTAATTGAATTATTATACAGGAAACATCTGAATTCAAAACAGCTTAATAGAGTGAAAAAAGTAGAACAAATACAAACACACGTCTATATGATTTTTATTACATTTAATTATTTTATATAGAATTGTTATAATTATACATATTTTAAAACTTTAAAAGGTATAAAACAATAGAAATATAAAAACAGAAAACTGTAAATATGGCTATTATGGTAAAGAGAGAGAGAGAGAGATAGATAGATAGATAGATAGATAGATAGATAGATAGATAGATAGATAGATAGATAGATAGATAGATAGATAGATAGAATATTGTTGTATATCGCTGAAACTGATGGTGTTTTAACTCATTCTGTTCTAACTGTATTCATGTTTCATTCGCTTTTATAAGCAAATGTTGACAGCCTGTCACAATCAAAACTAAAGATAGATAGATAGATAGATAGATAGATAGATAGATAGATAGAATATTGTTGTATATCGCTGAAACTGATGGTGTTTTAACTCATTCTGTTCTAACTGTATTCATGTTTCATTCGCTTTTATAAGCAAATGTTGACAGCCTGTCACAATCAAAACTAATTTTCTCACTTGTTTTAATGTGGAGACAGAGGTGTATTTAATGAACATGGCAACCAAATGAACTGAAAATCACAGGATATGTTACAGGAAACAAAGACATAAAAAAAGAAAATTGCCTTAGAACAATAATGGCAACAGGAAATAATGATTCCTAACAATAAAATGTGCTAATGTGCTGTGTTTGGGTCACTTTTTAAAGCCAGTCTTCCAAGCTCTCAGTTTGCAGTGATTTCCCTGATTTTGTCTTGCGTGTTCAACAGGGGTGGAATATCAGGAGCATGTATGAATCCAGCACGGGCCTTCGGGCCAGCAATAGTGTCCGGTCACTGGGAGTACCACTGGATATATTGGGTTGGACCTCTGACTGGTGCTCTGGTCACTGTCAGTCTTGTGAGGTATTCCTGCTGCTCACTTTTACATTGCACAATGACTGATTTTCTTCATTTAGAAAGAGTGTGAAGTCATTGAGTGTATAAAGATAATTGATTTTGAATCTGATCGGATTGAAATAAGAGTTCATTTGTGTTTTATGTGCATGACAGTTTTTGTGGTTGAAACTTTCAGTCCTGATTTGTAATATGTAAGTATAAGTATTTGAGTATCTGTAAGTATCTGAACAATTGCATTTTTCGTTCTAGGTTGGTAGTGGGAGACAAGAAGATTCGTGTTATTTTCAAGTGATCGAGAGGGGCCCTCAGAGGATCTCATGTTGTAAGCTTTTTAAAGTCAAGATAACTTGTAAAGCATTGTATGATATTGTCAAACATTTATATTAGTGCAGTATTCTAAACCTTTCTGTATTCTGATGCTTTATTGTCTCTTTGCCAAATGCATTTGTTGTTTTAGTTTTTATAGCCTGCCATAATGTATTCTGATGTGTTCTGTTAATAAACTGTCTTTTGTTAGAAATTGCGTGCATGTATTTCTTCACTTTGCATATCATAAAATGAAATAATCATAGGACTTCATGGATTCAATGATAATATAATTAGTTTCTTGGTTTGTTTTTTAAGCATGTTAACATAAAACACCATTTTATTATAATATATATATATGATGATGTGATATACAGTATATATATATATATATATATATATATAATTACTACTATTAATATTCTTATTCATATTATTTTTTGTTTAGAAATCAGATCATGATCTGTCTTATATATATATATTTTATTTTTTATTTTTTTTTTCTTAGTTTTTTTTACCAAATCATGTTCTCTCTTCTGTGAGAAGATTTTTAGGTTTCTTTTTTTTTCTATGACCCCCTGAGCATATTAAAAGTATTTATAGTATTTGTAATACCTCCATCAACATATATATTAGGGATGCACCGATACCACTTTTTCCAGTACTCGCCCGATATCGACTTTTATTTTTGGTACTTGCCGATATATATTTTTATTGCATTTGTAAATGTTTTAAATATTGGGTACAGAAACCAAAAGAGTATGTATAATGTTAGTTGGTTAAATTCATTATCAAATAGATACAGTCAAACCAAAATTAATTCAGACACCTTCAACATTTCTAACATTATAACAGTTTATTTGCTATAGTTTAGAAAATGGTAATAAAATATAACAAGAACTCAGAGTTAAACTATGTCAGAACAAATTCAGCTTGATAATGTTAGATAACTTTAAAAGATAGGTATGTAATGCATTACAATCAACCAAAAATTAGACAGCTGTTAGTATGACAGTATTTACACAACTATCAATACTTAGTCGGGCAACCCTTAGCCTTAATTGGGGAAGTCGTGGCCTAATGGTTAGAGAGTCGGACTCATAACCCAAAGATTGTGGGTTCAAGTTTCGTACCGGCAGGGATTGTAGGTGGGGGGAGTGAATGTACAGCGCTCTCTCCACCTTCAATTCTATGACTGAGGTGCCCTTGAGCAAGGCACCGAACCCCCAACTGCTCCCTGGGTGCTGCAGCATAAATGGCTGCCCACTGTTCTGGGTGTGTGTTCACGGTGTGTGTGTTCACTGCTGTGTGTGTGCACTTTGGATGGGTAAATGCAGAGCACTAATTCCGAGTATGGGTCACCATACTTGGCCACATGTCACATCACTTTCACTTTAATGACAGCCTGTAGTCTCCTGGGCATGCTGTCAGCCAGGTTCATGCAAGCCTGAACTTCAAATTTTTTTTTTCCAGACTCGGTCTGAATAATTTTTGGCCCCCGATTTGTATCAGTTTTACTGGTGGTCCACTGTATGAATTATTTTGTAACTTTATTTTGCTATCCTCACTTACATAAATTAACTATAGTGTCCTGCACCCACTAGTAAAAAAATATCAAAAATTATATCTGGTCTCTGAATAATTTTTGGTTTGACTGTATATCCTTCAGTTATTTTCACACTTAATTATGCCCATTAAAATGTATTTTACAGGTTTTTGTTACTTTCACAATTTATTTATTTTTTGCTCTATGGTACATCATCTTTAATTTAATAGCATTAGAGCTGCTCCATTGCAGCGGCTTAGTACTGTAATCACGTGCTTTGCTGTAATAATGCAGGGAACCACTCGTTATAAATCTCCTAACTGTGATATTTTCAGAAATAGAAGTCACGTTTTTTTTCATCTGAAATGTGCTGCGATTTATATTCCAAAGACACTCATATAATGCAGAAACACTCAAGCAAGCAAAATACGAGCAACATATTGGTATCGGGGCATTTTAACGAGTACGAGTACGAGTACAGGAGCTCAGTATCAGCCCGATATCGATACCAGTATCGGTATCAGTGCATCTCTAATATATAAATATATATATATA
>NW_015505236.1:1610649-1653402 GCF_001515645.1 Sinocyclocheilus grahami | reverse complement strand
TATATATATCACATATATATCACACTGCAGGTCAAAGTTCACCTTGGAGCGTAAATGCATTGTTTTATAATGCCATATGGGTTGATAACATTTACATCCAAGGTCTGTGAGTTATCACACACTTGACAAGCAAATCAATAACACAGAGATAATAGTGAAAACAATACTGTGCAAATGTGAAGCACCTTACATCTGATAAGGGAACAGCTATGCACTAATCTAACTCCAACCTGAAAATGTCTGTAATTATACTTGGATACCTTATGGTTCTCACCAAATCTTTTCATTGTCTCCTAAAACTTGATTGTATGCTGTTGCTGCATCATTCATATATAATCCTACGATAATATATCAGACCTTTCAGGGATAAAAGAATGATTTATGGTGGAACAAGTGAGGTTGGCTCTGTTATCATAGTGCTTCCCTCTGCCACAGTCACAAAGTTACTCAATGCACAATGTCAGCGGAGGCAGAGAAGTTAGAGCTTGAAGAGCTGGACAGAACCTTGCTGAAGAAGAACGAACCCAAACCTCTGGGCAAATATGAGAGAATAATCCAGCCATGTGTTGCCGAGCTGGTGGGCACAACTTATTTTGTCTTTATCGGCTGTGTGTCTGTCATTGAAAATGTGGAGGCGGCGGGACGACCACAGCCAGCGCTTGTGCATGGATTGGCAGTGGCTGTGCTGGTGGCGTGTATGGCAGAAATTAAGTAGGATTTATATATATATATATATATACAGTGGGGCAAAAAAGTATTTAGTCAGCCACCAATTGTGCAAGTTCTCCCACTTAAAAAGATGAGAGAGGCCTGTAATTTTCATCATAGGTATACCTCAACTATGAGAGACAAAATGAGAAAAAAAAATCCAGAAAATCACATTGTAGGATTTTTAAAGAATTAATTGGTAAATTCCTCGGTAAAATAAGTATTTGGTCACCTACAAACAAGCAAGAGTTCTGGCTCTCACAGACCTGTAAGCACAATTGGTGGCTGACTAAATACTTTTTTTCCCCACTGTATATATATATATTTCTATGTATTGCTTAACTTTTTTAAAAATAAGTTTTAATTATTTATCTGCCAAAATATTTTTTATTTATATTTTTTTACATTTATTTACTGTGTAATAAACAAAGGATGCATACCTTTCAATACGTTTGTTATTTAGCTGATGCTTTACAGTACATTTATATTGAGTTATTCAAAACTATTCTTATATGGTCAATTTTGGGTTTGTTAATCAATTTTGAGTGCTAAAAGTGCTTTTCTGAATCCATTTCTGAAAGCAAATGAGTTTATGTCTCACCTGAATGTTTTTTCTCTCTCTCTCTGTAGCGGATAACATTTGAACCCTCCATTCACCATCGCTATCTGGTTATGTGGTGGAATTCAGCTGACGATGGCTGTTCCCTACCTTATCAGTCAGCTTATCGGAGGTGTGCTGGGAGCTGCAATGTCAAAGGTGTGAACAAGAATGCACTTATTACACAAATAGAAAATAATATGAATATTTCCCACAACCCCAAACACTACTCAACAGACAAATGTATATTGAAGGTTATGACCACACAAGAATTATGTGAATGCTACCTATTTGAATCCTGCAAGAGCTTTTGGACCTGCGTTGATGGCTAACTACTGGACTTATCATTGGGTTTACTGGGTTGGTCCGATAGGGGGAGGTCTGGTGGCTGTTGCTCTTGTGAGGTCAGTTTACCTTGATATCAAATCTGCCATTCCTTGTTTAGGACTTCCATTTCAAGAAATTATTTTTACAGCAGACTGTTACTGTATTGCTTTAACAGGCTTCTGCTTGGAGATGAGAAGATACGAGTTATACTGAAATGATATTGGAGCACCTCAGCATGCCAAAACCTCTCAATTCTTGATGACTTCATTACTTTTAAAGAGTCTGAATATTTCACATGTCCAGCCTAACAGCATATATTGCATTTAAACTGTGAATTATTGTACTTGACTTTTATAAAACATGACCAACCCTTTTTCATTGTTTCCAGTAGATGTCAGTAAATTGTGTTTTGATAATGTTTTACATAAAAGAGTATGTTTTGCCTCAGGCTGTACTCTACAGTTTACTCTATTTCATGTATTTATATTATCAGTGTGTTATAAAGTATTGTGACTTTCCACAGTATAGAACAAAGAAAGAAAGTTTAAACCATATCCAACAAATGTCTAAGTGCAAGTTTTTTTTTGGCAGACACCAAACAAATTAAATCTGCTATACAATTAAATCACTATATCAGGGGTACTCAATCCCATTCCTGGAGATTTATAGCCCACCCAAAGAGTTCCAACCCTGATCAAACACACCTGTATGTAATTATCAAGTTCCCATGAAGCTCTTAATTTGTTGGTTCAGATGTGTTGTGAACTTTGCAGGAAGGTAGGAACAGGACTGGGCACCGCTGCAATATAGTCACACTTTATTTTAAGGTGCAATTCTCACTATTAGTCTAATTAACTATTAACTACGATTTTGCCTAAGTAACCTCATAATTGTCTACTTATTAATAGTGAGACTTGGTCCTTAAAATAAAGTGTTAAGCTGTCACAAAGGCTCAATGGCTATTTAATTATTTCAGTAAAATATTAGACTATTTTTTTCCGAGAAAAAATATTGTTAGTTACCTACCTTATGTGAAATAGTTTGTAGCCTTTTCTTGGTGTTTGTGCATGTGGCTCCTTGATAAAGCGTTTTCTCTTCACACGATCAAGATATCAGCTTTGAATGACCCTAAATGCCCTATCCAAGACTCACGTGACTCAAAGCTGCTGGCACGTCAGTTGACCTCGTTCAGTTGATGTTCATTTATCTATTTACGGATTGCGGACTATATTTAATGTGATTTATTTATTTATTTTCAGATTGCAGACTATTTTAATGCGATCATGCATTATATATATATATATATATATATAAATATATATGTATATAAAAATTAACAAATTAAGCGTTAGCGTTAGTTCTGGCAGGTCACACGAGTCAAGCATGCATCAGCTGATTCTCAGCTGATCACATCTACCTATAGGAATACGACACCTATCGTGGCATTCCTATATAAGCTCTATTCAGTATTATTCAGCAGCTTTTCAGCTTGCTTCAGAGCAAATTACCCTCCTCCATCCCCAGCTCCTCCTTTCACCAGTCAAGACTTGGCTTTCTGATATTCCTTGCTAATCAGACTCCTTTATGTTGAATAAAGTGTTACACTTAAATATCATTAAGTACATTAATGATATCTGCCTTGTTCTGTTCTGTTAACCCTAGGGGGGTTATTATTGCTGCTCTCCCTGCTCATTCATGACAGGCTGTATGGATGGGCAGGGAGTTTTTTGCCCAGAACAGAACCATACCGCCAAACCAAACTTTATGCTAAGTATCTATCATTTTGACGATAGTGGTCCCGACAGAAGTATAAGCATATAGGCTATAAGTAAAGTAAAGGCTATATAATTTTTATATATTAAACCTATTGCAATATCCTCCTTATAGCCTAGTCTCTTAAACTTTGACCGTAGTCTACTTTGTACAAAAAGGTGCACACATATTTTAGAAGCTTAAAGGCGTAATATGATGTTGCTTAAAAGTACATTATTTTGTGTATTTGGTGTAATGAAATGTGTTACTGTACATTATTGTTTCTCCTATGCCACGCCTTTCTGAAACGCATCGATTTTTACAAATCTCATCGGTCTGAAAAGCGACCGCGTGCAGGTATTTGTACTGATGCAGAATGAGAGGACAGTGGTACAGCCTAGCGCATTTCACACAGGCTGTTAGTTTCACTTTCGCCAGAAAGTCGTGTATGCCTAAGGTTGAAAATAAATTATGTGTATAGTGAATGCCCCTATAAATGGTCTTATTTTTACGATTTAGTTTTAATCCAAATGATGCGTGCTAAGTGAGTGAACATCAAAGATCACACAACAGAAGTGCGCTCTCTCTCTCTCTCTCTCTCTCTCTCTCTCTCTCTCTCTCTCTCTCTCTCTCTCTCTCTACCATTAAGTAACTTGTGCATTGCTTTACTTACTTGTTTTTAACATATCCGACCGAACTACAAACTTTCCAGTGATGTCTGTGAGAAAGGTATATTCACTCGACAAGCTCGCGCATCTGCGCCGCTGTGCGCTCAATCGACTCAGCATGATTTGTTTATCAGCTCGCGCACATCAGCTGTACAGGCTTTAATACAGAATGTTTAACGTTATATTCATTGCATACATATACTTTGTAGTAGACATCCTTAACTCCATTCTGCTGTCTGTTGTCGGTGTTTCTTTGTCTGAATATGGCGCTTATCACATGCTGTGTGGTATCAGCGTTTGGTATCGGGGCATTAACGAGGGCATTTTAACGAGTACGAGTACAGGAGCTCAGTATCGGTGCATCCCTAATTTGACTAAGTCATTAATTAATTTATTTAATAAGTTAGTACATTAGTTAATTAGATCTTAGTAGGCCTATATGTAAGATATGACCTGTTATGGCCATAGGTTATATGCTGCCTTCCTGCACCCAATATCTGTAATTTTACGCTCTTTCAATATTTTTTTTTTTTAATAAACAGCCAAATGCCGTTTATTTTAAGTGCTAATTGACTTTAATTATTAGAATGCAATATAAATCCATTATGCTCATGCACATCTCATGTATGCACTGGTTTTACATTTAATATGTTTATCACCTTTCATTCTTGCAAAACTGCATTAGTACTTTACGTGCTGATATAGGCCTATAAATGTTATAAAAAGTAACAAAATAAAAGGGTTAATATATATATATATATATATATATACATAGTCTTATATCCAAGTCGCTTGGGTATATTTTTATTTATAAAAATATACCCAAGATAGCATGAGATAGCAATAGCCTAAAAAAAACATTGTTTGGGTCAAAATTGTCAATTTTTCTTTTATGCCAAAAATCATTAGGACATTAAGTAAAGAAGTTCTTGATTATTCTGATTATTTCTTTTTCAATTCTGAATTGATTTATAAATAATTTATTTCATTGATTGGCTCTGAAATAGTGCATGCCTGGTGAATCGATAAAATGGCCACACCCTTTTAATTTGTTTTTTGATGAGACTGGATTTTTTTTTTTTACACACAGGCATTTCATTTTGAGATCTACGTGAGTGGAGAGTCTGTGACTAGAGATAAGGAAGAGTCGTTTTGAATGTGCGTATGTGCATGAGATAACCAGCAGCTGAACTCACAAGAATAATTCATTTCTCAAGGATTTAAACATTTAAATAAAGATGTACGCTACAATCATATGTTTACGTTTTTATATGCAAAGGCATTATCCTTGTCATACTATGCTGATCCTCCTTTAAAGTGTCACACTACGTTTTTTTAAACTCTTTTCATAAAAAGAGGGCACATGTTATGCTACAAGTGTTTTGCCACTTGCATTAAAACGTCATCTAACTTCTAGAGTAATGCAACGTGAAAATCACTACATCTTTAGCCCCAAAGCTTTGCAGAGGTATGGTGCTCATGCTATTGTGCTCATCATTATCATAATTTATGCAAGTTTATTAAATCTTTTCAGTTTTATTCACTTTTTTGTATGCTGTATATTATGTTGTATTGCAGGGCCTTGGTTGTGTATCGCTGGACAATGATAATGATAATTATTATTACTACTTATTGTTACTCTTTAATACAGGCCTATTATTAGTATTTCACAAAGTATTATTATTATTATTATTAATGTTTTTAATACATTTAAATATTAAATATTATTACTAATTTTATTAAATTGAAATATTATTATTTATATTATAAATATATATTTATATTAATATATATATATAATTATTATTATTATTAAACTAGATTATTAAAAGATTTTGATTAAAAAGCGTTTTTTTTTCTTCTTACAGGGCTCTTATTGTGAATAAAAACGACCAAAAAGGGAACTGAGGGCACAGTTCTTGATTATTCTGATTATTTCTTTTTCAATTCTGAATTGATTTATAAATAATTTATTTCATTGATTGGCTCTGAAATAGTGCATGCCTGGTGAATCGATAAAATGGCCACACCCTTTTAATTTGTTTTTTGATGAGACTGGATTTTTTTTTTTTACACACAGGCATTTCATTTTGAGATCTACGTGAGTGGAGAGTATGCTACAAATGTTTTGCCACTTGCATTAAAACGTCATCTAACTTCTAGAGTAATGCAACGTGAAAATCACTACATCTTTAGCCCCAAAGCTTTGCAGAGGTATGGTGCTCATGCTATTGTGCTCATCATTATCATAATTTATGCAAGTTTATTAAATCTTTTCAGTTTTATTCACTTTTTTGTATGCTGTATATTATGTTGTATTGCAGGGCCTTGGTTGTGTATCGCTGGACTCAGCGGTACTTCGCAAGTTGGAAAGCTGTACAATGCAGAGGCCATCATGTCCAATCCAAAGGTGGCAGCCCATGGAGTTGTTGTGCTCCACGGGCTTGACAGAGCCATGAAGAACATGGATGATATCACGAACACCTATGCTAAACTGAGCGTGCTGCACTCCGCGAAACTGCACGTGGATCCTGACAACTTTAGGGTATGCAACCACAGCAACATGTACAACTCATACAGATGCAGTCAGACACTATTTAAAAGATGTTGTCGTCTCTGCCCTTGCAGACAGTATCATTAAGACCTCTAACATATGGGGGAAAACATTGTATGTTTTGGTCTCTAACGCAATAAAGCACCTTCATCTAACTTCTAGAGTAATGCAACGTGAAAATCACTACATCTTTAGCCCCAAAGCTTTGCAGAGGTATGGTGCTCATGCTATTGTGCTCATCATTATCATAATTTATGCAAGTTTATTAAATCTTTTCAGTTTTATTCACTTTTTTGTATGCTGTATATTATGTTGTATTGCAGGGCCTTGGTTGTGTATCGCTGGAAGTTGGAAAGCTGTACAATGCAGAGGCCATCATGTCCAATCCAAAGGTGGCAGCCCATTGAGTTGTTGTGCTCCACGGGCTTGACAGAGCCATGAAGAACATGGATGATAATCAAGAACACCTATGCCGAACTGAGCGTGCTGCACTCCGAGAAACTCCACGAGGATCCTGACAACTTCAGGGTATGCAAACACAGCAACATATAAAACTCATACAGATGCAGTCAGACTACTGGCGACTCACCTGTTGCGCTACACTCTTCTGCTTTTTCCATTTCAGTTTTGGCCGACTGCCTGACCATCGTGATTGCGGCGACTATGGGTACCTCTTTCACAGCTGATGTACAGGCTGCCTGGCAGAAGTTCCTCGCTGTTGTCGTCTCTGCTCTGCGCAGACAGTATCATTAAAACCTCTAACATATGGGGGAAAGCATTGTTTGTTCTCTAACACAATAAAGAGCAATTGATACGTGCCTGAGCCGTGTGTTTAAACTGTTCATTGTGCGAGTATCAGGTATCATTAAATTGAAAACTCTGTCATCATTCTGTCAAAGACTCGAGGACTTTATCCGAAAATTGTAATTTCAAACAAACAAATAAACAAACCACAAGACAGAAGAAGGTCAAAGAAGATTTGGGTAATTGGAATGCTTTAGTAAAGCTTGTCTATTGAATTAGCCCAGACTTTACTGAACAAATGAAGATTGCTGTGGGATGCCATTAAAACTGCACTAAAACGTCTCTGAAATATCTAGAGGGATAAACTAAACACAAATAAATAGCACTGAGATTTTCCATTTAAATGGTAACCTACAGTAAAATGAAATAAACGAAATTAAACGAGTTAAAGTTGAATAAGTGTCAATATAATTTTAAATGCCTTATCTGAGGTCTTCATCAGACAGGCTAATCAAAAGATTTATTGTTTCAGGACACAGCTGATATAGGTTGGGTGTTTCCATTGCAAATCCTGCTTTTAATGTCATATTAATTAACTTGTCATTTTTGTATAGCCTAGGTCTGGTGGTATATAGGCTAGGGAGGAGCAACGAATTGGGGCAAAACTTTATAGAAAACATGGGCGTATTAAAAGGGGGTGTCTGCTTGGCTAATGTGACACTCTCAGAGAAAAAGCTAAAAGGTAGCCTAAACCTTTGTACCTTATTTACCCCAAATGGTGCCTATAAAAGGCAAACTATCTGTTGTGACTAATAAACATAATTGCAAAATGTCAAAATTACATGTATTTTTTCTGTATTTTTGTATTATACGCTGTCTGCACTTTTTATTCCTCTCAAGTCATAAAGATAGCATGGAATTTACTGTAGCATCACCCTATGTGAGAAGTCTTGCAGTTGTGAAAAATATAGTGTGTGTGTGTATATGTGTGTATAGTGTATATGTGTGTAAAATATAGATAAAACACATTGTGGCTAGATTCCTAGTGTAGTGAGAAATATTGAAGGACATTTTCATAGAATGAAAACTCTATTTTTGTTGAAGCTACAGATAATGTATCTATAATATCTTTTATACCAATGGACAAGAAATCCAACTGACACAAAGGTGAAGATACAGTATGCTTTCAGGAAAAAAGTACCTTAAGGGGTACAACAGCTTGTCACTGGGCCAGTACCCTCAAAGCGACACCTTTACCCCTAAAGGGTGCATATATCTTAGAGTAGTATTATGTACCCTTAAGGTAACAGTATTCTAATGGTATACTCTTATGAACACTTTATGAGAAAATAATATAAAATGTGTCCCTTTGAGGGCACTGCCCCAGTGGCAAGCTGTTGTACCCCTAAAGGTAAAAAACATTTTCTGAGAGGGTATAAAGACTCTACTTCCATCATTTAACAGCTTCCATCATTGTACCTCATTTCAAGCAATGTGATGATTGATGAAGCAAACCTGCAAAAATCATGAGTCTCTCTGCCAAAGACAAGGCCTTACTGCTTGAATTATTTTCCCTAAGTCAGATGACATAGGAAATAAGGCACTCTATTTAAATCACATAACACAATTCAGTAGGATCGATTTGCTTCAATAAACAAACTGTTCTGGATGTGGAATGTAAACCTTCAGACAAAGTCCTAATTTTCCCACTGGAAACATACAAGTCCTCGATAAGCACCTGTCCAGAAGCATGGCATCACTGATATGAGTGGTGTATATGAGGCAGTTAACAAAACTGCCAACCTTAGAAATGGTCTCCTCATCAGCCCAAGTGAGCTTTCATGCCTTCATGTTTAGAGTTGATCCCATCAACTTCCATGTAGGTGATTTCATCTCCAACCTCTATAGTCTTCATGATCATAATCCTCAATTTTAGACCAGGTGATTGGAGACCTCCATGAATAGGCACGCACACCATTACATTTTAAAGAACCGGAAATGTATTGACTACAGACATTGACTATCTTCTCTGTTTTTCAACATATGTTGTCTCACTGCATCCTTGCGGTTTTGGGCATGATGTTTCTGAACAAGTTCACTTTTGCTTGGCTGTTGACAAGATTCTGGCCCTTGTCTCTCTTTCCCAGTCTGTGAATTATTGTTAAACTTTGTTTGTTCCATTGATTTGGAGAAATAAAGTTGAGCAATTAATCAAATATAACTGTTTTTGTGGTTTGATCTCATTAGCCGCGTTACTGCTGTTGGGCCAAAAGCAGGCATGCTAGTGCGTGCCAGGGCCCGTCACGTTTCCACTGTCACTTTTGGGGCTTGATTGTGCCTCGTCGGTGCTTCCTCAGGGCAACGGCCAGGAATTTTCGGCCCTCCGAATACCTTGGGCCAATGCGGGCCAGCTGGGCCTAGAGTGTGGTCATGAACAAGAACAAGGAGACAGTCGGTAGGCTATAGGCTACCGCTTCTCATTTCCCGTGTTTTCATATCAGCATTTAAAACATTTAAAACTATTTTAAAATGAACCTTCAGACACGAGTGTCTTAAATAACTTAAGATTGCGATCCGATGGGAATTCTGTTCAGTGTGTGAGGCTGAAATATATTGGCCTATATGCGATGCTAAGGCTACGTATGCTAACCATCACCCTAATAGGCCTAATAAATACACGTTCACACTGATATGAGTTCAGTGATTTCACACTGATTTTGTTCTCAATGAGTGGAAGCTGGCGGGCTAGAGTGAGGAACGGCCGGCGGGCTTGAGTGAGTGGAGGCTGGCGGGCTAGAGTGAGGAACGGCCGGCGGGCTTGAGAACGGCGCGGCCGGGGGCTTCGACCAAGGGGCGGCCGGTGGGCTTGCGGCAACCACATGTGACTACCCCGGGCTGGACTCCACTTCATCCACGGTGAAAGTCAATCCGGCGATCCACAGCGCGAAGTTGATGTATTTCCTCAGCGACCAGCACGGATCAGCTCTAGGCATGACGAAGCGGATATCGTCCTCTTTTGGAAGGCCAAACAAAGTAGTTTCGCTTTCACAATGAAACACACAGAGCCTTCACGACATGGCGGCGGCAACAACAATACTACAGCGGGGAAAAAAGTTACGCCTTCTTTCTTTGCGTGAACATTTGGGTGGCGTTATGCAAATCTTCCCACATCGTGACATAGACATGTGGGGGCGTGTTAGAACGAGCCGTTTTAGGTAGGCGTGGTTGACTCTTAACTTTTATAAACAATATATCTTTGGATTTGAGACTTTAGTCTTTGCAACTTTACATATCTTCTTTATGCACCAAGAGCTTGTAACACTCCAAAGAGAAAGGAAAAATTTATATCGCATCATATGACCCCTTTAACGCAAACATATGCGTTTCTATTGTGATGTGCATGCCTTGGACTTAAACTGACTGAGTTATACATTTCTGTGGTTACAAAGCAGCAGCGACTAAACAAGTAGCCTATGTGTTTCTTTTTATGTCAAATTATACATAATAATTGGATTTGGCATCACTGATGTAAATTTCTGACACTATAACATTTTTATCGTTAATTATTGGTAAAATATCGATGCTGGAGTCTTTTTTAATCTTTGTAAGGACGAAACGTCCGCTTCTGTCAAGTTTATTTTGCAATAGTTTGAGCCTGGTCTCATGAAAATGCATATAAATAGTACACCAAATAAAAACAGAAAACCGTGGTCCAAAAAATTAACTTTGGCGTGCATATAATATGCAGTTTTCAATTTGTTGGCGTGCATATGATACGCATCTAGCCCACAACTCTAATCCTACCCACTGCGTATCATATGCACGCCAAAGTCCATTTTTGCGTATAAACAGTATGCCAAATCGAAACAAAACTCGTGCTATTATATGCACTTTCATGAGATCGGGTTGATAGTTTTCACTCATTTTGTTTGTGATGCTGTGTGACGTTTGCTTAAGAGAGGAGTGTTAAGGGCGGGTTTTTAGAGGAGCGCTGGCCCGACATTTGAAAAGCAGCATGACTTTGGGCCCGCGGCCACTGGCCCAGCACGGCTCGTTGTTAGCCCTGGACCGCACTGGTCTATTAGCGGAATGTGAGTCTCAATCAATTGAGAATGTGAGTTTGATATCTATTAGCAGAATTTACGCATTTTGTGACCATATTAAATTTGAGTTGGTGAAATACTATAATATTATAATATTTATTTTTGTATTAGGCTATTATACTATAATATAGGCTATTATACTATAATATTATTATGCTTCATGTCTGATATAATATAATATTTTTTTTGTATTAGGCTATTATACTATAATAACTAGGCTATTATGCTATAATATTATTATACTTCATGTCTGATATAATATTATAATATTTATTTTTGTATTAGGCTATTATACTATAATAACTAGGCTATTATACTATAATATTATTATACTTCATGTCTGATATAAGTTGCAGGCTAGGCTATTATAGGGGAGACCGGGAGATACCGGGGAGTGTTGTAACATGGGGTTAGATGTAACACTACAAGTTTGACAGATCAGAAAGGAGCTGTGGTCATCATCAATATCATACACTCCCATCTTCTGTTTGAGAACACAGTACAAACTGCATGTGATTGTGAGCAAATTTGTAGATTTTATGACCAAAAAAATGATTTTCAAGTAAAACTTTTAAACAAGATTATTTTGCATAGCAATCCTTGAGTTGTAGATACAATTATTTAACTTGCATGACCTGAAGTAGCTGTTTCTCATCAATTTGATGCTTTGCATTTATGCAAACTTCAAACCCATGCTAAGACAGTTTGCTGTTATGGCTGTTTGAGTTGGGGATAGTTGTAACAGTTTATTAAAAATGTTACAACCAACCCCTATATGATTCCAATGAGTCCAGTTATCGATCACATCTGCTGTTGAGGCAAAGTCACATGAGTTTTGTTGTTGCATATGCGCATGTCTCCCAACAGATAAAAAAAGATCTGCCTCAATTGAACGCACAAGTTTTTTTATATACGCATTATAAGAATTTATGCACATCTTGATGGTTCCATCCAGCGTTTTTATGCTATATCTCAAAATTCACATCAAAATAGGTGGATCATGGAAACATAGCTAGTGACTGAACCCTTATGTGACCGGAGTAGAGTGCACTTAAACGCACACTTACACAAACATGCGCGGTTGTTTTGCGCTACATTTAAAGTTGTAAAAAGTACAATATACTGTTTTTCTAGGTTTAAATGGTTCATGTTATTCAGGATCAGGACTGTTTTTCTCTTTAAATTATGTTTATGCAAAAATTGGATAGTGTGTTACATTTAAGCACAGACATATGATATCCCCAGCTAGTGTTACAACTCACCCAGGGGTAGATTAACAACGGCATTCTTTGTATTTGACATAACTCACGATTATGCAGTACACATCCAAGTGAGTTCTAATTGGAGTAGACAAATGTGGTTATGTATCAAAATTTGAGACATCTAGCACAAACGGCCACTGAGTTACTGATGCTGAACAAAAAGTGTTACAACCATCTTCGGTCTCCCCTATATTATAAGAACATTCGTACTTGTGGAGAGATATTAGGCTACCTCAAATTGGCAATTGTTTTAATGATTTAAAAGATTAGGCTATTTCACTGATGTTTTAAAAGTTTGGGTTTCAAATTACTTCGGTAATTTCCTCAGTTTAAGTCAAGAGCTGAGAAATAAAATAATTGCTTGAGAAGGCAATTATTTTCACATGAGACCACGTGTGTAACGGGGCTGACGAGACGTGAGACGTGTGGATCCATCTACAAGCTTTTATTTAAGAGACGTGGTCGTAACAGGCAGGGTCGAACAATGGCAAACAGGTATATGGCGGGCAAAACACAAGAATAGTCCTAGGGCTAGCGTAGGTCAACGATCGACAGACAGAATCACAGGGGCGAGACTAGAGGGATAAATCCAGGAAAACAGGCAAAGATCAGGACATGAGAAAACAGACAAGGCAAGACTAAGATAAAGCTATGGACAAACTAGACAGGCTCCATAGAGTAGCTATCGCTATGAGAGTGATAAACGCTATACAATACTCGGCAGAGGGAAGGGATCAGAGTGAGTGTTAAATAGTGAGTGAGTGATATGAAACAGCTGGGTATGGAGTGGGGATGGGCGATACCTCTTATTTTATTTTCGATCCAATACTGATATTTTCAAGCCCAGTATCGTCGATACCGATACCGATACTTCTAAACTAAACTGATCTTTTAAATTATTAAAAGAATATATAATCAGTAATTATACTCACTTAATATTAGCTTTTAAAGCCATGTTTTTTAACATTTCATAGGCCTTTTTTGTTTACACTTTTAGAAATAAAATATACTAGAATTATATATTTTAGCCCTTTAATGGGGCAGCAACCTCAAAGGTGCAACTATACCCCTAAAAGTGAGCATATTAGTACCATACAAGTATGCATGTTTTAAGGGTAGATAAGTTACAAAGGTGCACCTTTGAGGGTACCTCATGAAAAATAAACATGGTGTTACATAAGTACTAAAATGTATTATTATTATTATTATTAATAATATTATCATGGTAAATTTGTGGTTACTGCAGTTTTACTACAAATACTGTGGGTACTGTAATAAAACCATGGTTAAGTTTTGTAAAAGGCTGCCAGGCTTTTGTATCCCTAAAGGTGAAACTTTAGCTTTTTTTTCTGACAGATTTATTAACGGCAATTACAGAACATAACACAATCCATTTGAACTTTTAACAACCAGTTTAATTAAGTTTACTTGCACAAACAACCAATTTAAAATAATTATTACATGTACACAAAAGTTTGGGGTCAGTAAGATTTTGTATTTTTTTTAAAGTCTCATGCTCACCAAGGCTGCACTTATTTGGGCGGGGGAAACCCAGTAAAAGCAGCAATATTGAGAAATATAACAATTAAAAAGATTCATCGACTGAACGAGGAAATTATGTAGCCTACTGAGATTGTGTAATGCACAGCAAAAATAAATAAATAAATAATCATTTATTGACACGATTTCGTTGTCCATTGAGTTGTCTTAAAATCAAAAGGGGTTACATAATGAATTTCACATTAAGTATGATATCATTTCAAAAGTGCTAATATTCACAATTTTTTCAAACTTACAGGAATGTTGCACAGTTTCGGGTATAGCTAAGGCCAGTAGGCTATTTGATGTCTTTATCATTCTGATATGATTTCCACTTCCAGCCCGTCCCTCCCTCTTTTTTTACACGCTTGACAAGACAAAATATGTATAACTGATGCAAACTTATTGTCCAAATTTTCTTCAATAAAGATCCAAAATGCTTTATTATAAACATTCATTTAGGCCTTATCATAAACGTATTTAGGCCTAAAGTTAACAACTTTGTATTTGAATTGCATATTTTCATTCATTTGGATAAGGCACAGTTTTCACAAACTAATATGATGCATTTTTGTCAGTCAAATCTTACCAAACCGGTAAGAAACAAATAAGGGTTAAAAATGTCTGCACTTAAAAAAAAAGACCGTTTTTATTATCATTTATTTTTTATTATTAACTATTTCCGTTTATTTGATTCTATTTAAATAATTAATTATATGCTTTTAATCGAATTGCTTAGCATCATGCTTCAAATATGGTTAAATGTATGACTAGCAATGGAACAAGCAAATCAATTAGTTCAAATGTATCAAATTGAAACAAATAAGGTTTATTGATGATAAATAGATAATCCTGCGCATTTAAAACATTTAGTTTGTTAGTAATATTACATAAATCCTACCTGTTTCTTTTCTATTTCATTTAATATAGGCCTAAGGTATATGTTATCCACATGTAATGGCAGGTCTATATAAATGTTATAGAGCGTCACATTTCCTTTGGACTTCGGCCAAGATTTCAGCACTTATGTCTGGATAGCACCACACCCACATCAAACATCACCTGATCAAGTGCAATACTGTTGCCTATTTAATAGTCAGTTTCACAACTCAATGACAAATCAAATTGCACTGACTGCATCACAGTAAAAATTACACACACACACACACACATTTTAACAATTTATTTAAGTCAATTTAAAAGAAATAACGTACAAGGACGTAAATATTATAGATGCAGTTAGATACATGTACAAAATCATGGACCAATGGTCCATGACACACACACACACACACACACACTCAGAACCATCCCGTTCTTCTTTGGAGGGGTCTTCATCGGAACTTTTCGGCTAAAACAGCTGAGAATGCCGAAAGAAACTTGTCTATCGCCGCGTGTGCAACAGGTGTGAAGTTTTCACCCATATGGCAGGCTAACGTCACAAGGATGCAATGATTGAAAAGCTGGGGAAAATGTGAGAAGTTTACGTTAGTGAGCTAAAGGAAACATCGCACATTATATTTGCACTGGATACGTTAAGTGGACAGATAGACATTACATGAACACCTTGAAGTTTGTAGGATGTATTCGCAGTTGATAGGCATGGAACCTGCTTAGTGGTGCCAACGTAGTAGTAAGTGTGCTTATGTTCCTCGCACCCTCGGCTAAAGCCTGGACGATTTTCTTCCCGTGGCAGCGTAAATGCTCTGAACGGGGGCTGATATCTAGATGAGAGAAGTATGTCTTTGTTTTGGGGAACGTTGTGAACATCCTGTAAACCAGTTAACAAGGGAGAAAAACAAGGTCAGCGAGATGCAGACGGCACGAGACCCCCACAGTATTTCCTCCCACTCTGCTGCTTGCGTCATCACTCATGGGAAAGTGGCAAATACGACAAGACCATCAATCATTGTAGACTTTTGATATTCAGAAAACTGATCAAGGAGCCACCAAAGAGTAAGTCAGACCAAGTTTTGTATAAGTTAAAGAAAGGCAACATCCCAGAATGTTTAACAGTCTGTACAAATATTTAGTTTATAAGAATATCGGTCTGTAGGCTAAGCCAATATTTTCTTGATCTAAGACAGCATACCTTAAAAGAGCCTCAGATCCAATTTCTTCTGCCACTGGAAGCATTTTGTCCCATATCTGTACAATCAACTCTTTTTCGGTGTTGGAGAGCATTATAAGACGGCGTGGCACAAGTAAGATAGCCTATATTTATAGGCTACTAGGCTATCTTAAATATATATTGAGTTTAACAACGCGAATAATTCGTCGGGTATACTGCGGTTCGGCAGCTTTGCCATATATTTTCGATCACATAATTAACCACAAACTCTGCCTATCTCGACTTAATAAATGTAGCATAGAAGAGAGCAGTTGGCAGAAATGTAGTTCCCCGCGGTCGCTGTCTTCATCTCACCGGCAGCGAGAGGTAGCCTGATCACGTGACAGTTGAAGAGCCTGTGTTATCATGCCGGGATTCCGACTGGAGTCTTGACTCTTGAGTGAGATCAGTGATGCATTACGCAACAAGTAGCCTATAAAATCTCATCGCAGCACGTTTGATGAATGGCTACGCTATTTTTAATGTGTCCATTTCATCTGAATATCAACATGAATTGATCTCATTTTGTGCGTCTGGACAGTAGTGGTAGCCTATATGGCATTGCATTAAGTTACATCAGTGTTTTTAGATTTGTGGAGTAAAAGTTATAGTTTTTATGGTAGCACTTAACAATATGGGTGCACAAATATGCATTAATTCATGCTTAACGAATGCACAGATAATCACGAGTTAATGTAGGCCTATAACTCATGAAGAACTAAGCCATTTATTAATGAATAGCCTACTACATCAGCAACTAATGAAAATTCTATACGATTCATAGATTAAGTAATAAATAAATTGCTATTAGTTAAATGTGCCATAATGTAGCCTATTAGTTCCCTAACATTATATTAACTAATGATGTAAATTCATATGTTAATTAGTTACCACAGTGGTCAAAGCTATTCAGCTTCCAGTTGTCTGGTTTAATTAATCATTAGCTAATGATTTGCAAAGGTATCATTATGTTATGACTTTACGTGTAGAGGCACATAACTATTAACTAATTGTTAAGTAATATGTCATTGTGGTTATGGATTTTGAATTAGTTAGCTAGTCATGCATCTTACTCAATATTAGATGCATGTTGGTTGGTAGCATTAATACATTTAAACCTATATGCTACTTATGCAATTTACATGTACACTATGCAAATGTATCTATAGTTGATAATTAAAGTGTTAGAGATGTATTGATAGCAATTTACTGTTTTTTTTATTCTACTATCATTACCAATCATACTCCTCATATTAAATAACAGTTTTCAAAAGAATATAAACATGTAGCATCTGCTTTCTTTGTTGTGATTTTACCACACATAATGGCAAACATGGCTCAAATGCAGCAAGAAAACAACAGCAAAAACAGTAAAACTGTGAAGTGCTTACGCATTTATGATGTTAAATGACGTTGACTCTCATTTTTAATGGCTACGAGCATGCACTTCTGTGATAGGGAGGGGTCAAGGCATTGGGTCTGATAAACCATCATGGCTGTTCATATCAGTGGCTCAAGCTGGGGGCTGGAAGGGTGGAAGCTGAAGAGCAGCGTAATCACCCGCCTCACTCCTGCCCTGCCCTTCTGCCGGCACAGACCATGGCAGCATGAACTACACATGACTCAGCTAAACTGAACGACTACATCTTTAATAGAATCAACATTCTTTTACAAATTGTGGAGTGTGCCGTTATGACAGGTACATGATTGTGCTCAGGTCTATTCTTGGTTTTGTGTGTGGGTGTTTTTGTTAAACTGATGCAGAGTTAAAGCTTCATTGCATATTCTATTTTCTTCTAATAATTATATGTATGTGTTTTGTTATTTTATATAATAAGTTATTCTGTTTATCATTGCAATGATTTAAAAAAACATGCTTCCAACCCTTTATGTGTTCAAATGTTTTTTTTGTGTGTGTGTCTGTTTCGATCTGGAAACAGCTCCATCTTCACAGCCTTAAGTGACATATCATTATTATTATTTAGTATATGATAATGTAAAGTGTTTTATTAAATATTTTGCCAAATAAACACAAATTGACAAAAGGTTCTTGTCACTTTAAAATAAAAGTTTGTATTATTTTATATACCAATTTGCACTTTATTTGCTTGATTATAAAAGTCATGTCAAAAAATGGCCTTATTAATATTTTGGTAGCAATTTATTTTACAGTCCTGTTACTCATGTGCATACTATGTACTTATTAATAACTAGGTAATAACTAGGTACTTACCCTGAACCTATACCTAAACCTAACCCTACCCCATGTAGTTACCTTACAGTACAGTACAGTACAGTACAGTACAGTACTTTCTTAGGTAGGTACACTGTGCATGTAAGTGCACATACTGCAAAATAAAGTGCAACCAATATTTTTATACGGCAAAGTTTATTTTTGATTAAAATAGAGAGAAAATAGCATATTCACCTGTAATACATCCCCAAGTGCAGTAGCAGAACAACAAGGGATGTTTATGAAAAAATCATTAGTAGGAAATGATGAGGTTGACAGACAAACAGAAGACTCAAATCCAAAAAACAGCTCTGCAGATATTTTGCTATGATCTGAAAACACTGTCCCCTGGATAACCTTGTGTCCTTAAAAGACTTTCTCAAAGTAATGAGTAATCCTTTTATGCCATGTCACATACAGTACACCACCATTCAGTAATAATAAAAAAAGAAATTAATACTTTTATTCAGCAGGGATGCATTAAATTGAAATGAAGACATTTACAACGTTATGCTTTAAATAAATGCTTCTTTCTATACCTTCAAGAATGATCAAGAATTCTGAAAAAAGTGTCACAGTTTCCACAAAAAGCACAACTGTTTTTAAGAAATGTTTCCTGAGCACCAAATCAGCATATTAGAATGATTTCTGAAGAATCATATAACATGAAGACTGGAGTAATGGCTGCTGAAAACAGCTTTACCATCACAGGAATATTAGTCAATATACATTTTTAGTATATTTTTGACCGAATAAAATGTAGGCTTGGTAAGTATAAGAGATTCCTTTCAGAAACATAAAAAAAAAACATTTAAAAAACCCATACAATTTTGAAAGGTATTGCAATTGCATGATACTAGATTTAGCGTCTTAAATTAAAATGCCTGCCTACCAACTGTTTAAAACAATTAGTTGAGCTTGCTGTCCACTAGATGGCAATAGCGCACCGAAAGCAAATGTATCATACTGTACACATACAAGGATATTAGGAAAAATTGCATTTGTATGGCACATATATGTACCCATTTGTTAAAGGATCTGCTTTCCAAACTGTTGCAATGAATAGCACAATATGCATATCAAAGCATGTAGGCTACTGAATCATTTCGCATGCTAGGTGAAGAAAATGTATTTTGAAGAAGTGCCAGTTATGCTAAATAAAAGCCTATGGTTAGCCAAAAAGACGGAACTGCCTGTAATCTCTTCACAAGACACAAAATACAGCAAACAGGATTACAGATGAATTATTTCCTTCTTCTTTAATCCTATTGATGTGTTGTTTGCTTGAGCACTCACTGGTAGATCACACATGCCACCCACACTGTCTAGCAGCCTGCCAAATACGCAAACGTGTTATATAGTGACTGGATGGCTCACTAATAGATTATAACTGCAGTTTACATTAGATTAACGTATTTAGGAAGCCTATGAGCTCTTATGAGAGCTGTAATAATGGTGAAAGGAGAGAGAAAAGGACTGTGAATCATCAATAACTCTTGATTGTTCTGCACATGAAACAAAATATTTGAGTGGTACTTTGAAATCTTGCCAAACAGAGGCCATAAATCATGACTATCTATTTGCTCACCTCTTTGGTCATGTCATGTCTCCTCATCCTGTGAATGCCCCCATGAGGGTCTTTAAACATCTATCATTCCATGACAGTTAATCCTCCTTACCAGGACAAAAAAAGTCTCAAGTGTTTAACCAGTGCCACAGAGAGCCATTGTGATGAGGAGCTCGGTGGAGGATATCTGTAAGCTTATCTATAATGAGAAGCATGTGTGAGTCTTGCTGATATGTGAAATATGTGCTTCTGAAGAACATGAGCATACATCTCAATCATACCGAGCAGTGTGCAGAAAATGATCATATATAAATGTATAAACATATACTATATACACACTACCTTTCATTTTTTTTATTTTCAGATAAATGTTGTTTTTTAGAACTTTCTTTTCATAAAAGTATCCCTAAAGCATATCACTGTTTCCACAAAAATATTAAAGTGCCCCTATTATGGATTTGCAGTGTGACACTGCTCAAAGTGAATGAAAACATCCTGCAAAGTTTTTAATCTGAAAGTGCACCGTGTATTAAGTTACTGTCTCTCAAAAGAAAGAGTCGACTCTGAATCATTGAAACCAGTTGTTTTTAAAACGAATCCCAAGCCGTTTCATGTTGACGTCAACATAAAACATTAGCATATTGCCCGCCCACTTGTTGGTCTTTTCGCGTTGGTCTGAATTAAAATGCAAATTCATTCTTTGCCACTAGGTGCAGCTTTAGGAGCGGTAAAAATAGCGGTTTCCCCGGTAACGGCTGTACACAAAACAACACTGCACTCACAAAGGCTGATTTATCAGGCATGATGAAATGAAAATGAGACAAATCTGACCAACCATCGCAGATTAGCATCACGCAGAGGAGGGGTTTGGAAAATTAATCGTTGAGTGAATCGTTTGGAAGTTGTTGAGCAAGTAAGGTCAAAATAAATGCATATGACAATGAAAGTGTTTTTTGACCTTGCATGCATGTCAACCTGTTGTTGGGAACTCCCAAAACCAAAATATGAACCTTTCATTCCCTATCTGCCGGTCACTACGGGTTATGTCTGAAGACGTGTTCGTGGAGGGTTCATACCCGCAATGCTTGACCATGGCAACGCTGCGATCGAGTCTCTTAAAAGGAAAGAAGCAGACCCTTCTGTCACTACCCGTCCCGGTTTCTCTGCCACGAGCAGAGGACCGCCGGCTAGTGCTCTGTGAGATTTGAGGGTGACAGTGAGAGCTTCTCCGCCGGGCCACGCCCCACTGACCTCTCACTCCTTCCGCAGCACTTGTCCTGTGCAGCTGTTGAGTGATTCTGCTGGGCTGTCTTATGGCCATCCCAGCATTTCACTTGGTGTGCCGCCGGGGGATCAGATGTCGATTGCAGTATCGGAGGATGGGTTATTGACCTCTGTGGGTGAAGATTCGGTGGGGCTGCCCCCCTCGGGTGTTGTCGCCACTGCCGAATTGGACCCAGAGTTGACGGCCGTGCTTGCCCGGGCAGCTGTGAGCATCAGGTTGGAGGTGAATACACCACCCAGCCCTGAGTGCTCGCGGCTGGACGATTGGTTTCTCGTGTAGAGTGCGGCTCACAACCGCATTCTGCTCTGGTTCCTTTCTTCCCGGAGGTGCATGAGGAAGTGACATAGTAATGGACGGCCCTTTTTACAGAAGACTGAGGCCATACAGCACATCTTGAACATTAGGATGTGATCTTCCAGCTACCACCGTTCCGTTGCGGGCCGTGTCTCAGTCTGCTCGTGACCGTGGGCGCCCTCCTGCGTCCTCCACCCCGGCTCCGCCCCGTGCTGAGATACCGTCGAGGCCGGCGCATCGAGCCACACGCAGGAGAGCGGCAGCTCCCGTGTCGCAGGCGGCCGCTAAATCCTCAAGAAAGATGATGAAGCGGCTCTGACATGGGCAACCCGGAGAACCCCGATGTGATCTTCCAGCTACCACCGTTCCGTTGCGGGCCGTGTCTCAGTCTGCTCGTGACCGTGGGCGCCCTCCTGCGTCCTCCACCCCGGCTCCGCCCCGTGCTGAGATACCGTCGAGGCCGGCGCATCGAGCCACACGCAGGAGAGCGGCAGCTCCCGTGTCGCAGGCGGCCGCTAAATCCTCAAGAAAGATGATGAAGCGGCTCTGACATGGGCAACCCGGAGATGTGGGAGACTGCTCTTCAGGAGGTGGCGAAGACGGCACCGCTCCTTCCCCCGGAGGAGGGCCGGGCAGAGAATCTTGTGTTTCATTTTTCCGTTCCGCTGCTGGCTCAACGGCCAGCGGTAACCACATTATCAAAGAAAGAGCAGTTTCTTTTCCTCCGGGTTGCAAGGCTCGTGGGTCGACAGTGAGCGACGCATCGCTTCCTCACTCTCACCCACGACACCCCCTATCGCCAGTGGCCAAGAGGTCACGGTTTGGAGATGCAACGCCTCTCCACGCGTCTCTGGCCAGTCCCTCCAGGGACAGGGGGAGTTTTGCTGTGATGACTAAAAACTCGATGCCTTCTGGGCCACCCAGCGCAACTCCCCATGGCTGCACCACTGCAGGTACGTTGACTGTCCCTTTGGTGCCTCTCGTACGGAGTTTGGGAGCGTGGCTTTTGTTGCCCAACCCATCCTGTTGGCTCATTTGGTCGACTCAGCTATGTGATTCAGTTCACCAGGCGACCTCTCAAGTTCAACGGCGTTCTCGAGACTTCGGTGGCAATCCAAGACACCTCTGTCTTGCGTGAGGAGATTGCTGTCCTGTTGACGAAGGATGCAATCGAGCCGGTCCCTCCAGCCGAGATGAGGAAGGGGTTTTACAGCCCTGACTTCGTCGTACCCAAGAAAAGCGGTGGCCTTCAACCTATCTTGGATCTGCGAGTCTTGAATCGGACCCTGCGCAAACTCCCCTTCAAGATGTTGACGCAGAAACGTATTATCAAATGCATTCAAACCCAGCATTGGTTTGCAGCGATCGACCTGAGGTTCTTCCTCGTCACAGACCATTCCTACGGTTTGCGTGGCAGTACAAGGACCTCCCCTTCAGGCTCTCCCTGTCCCCCCGTGTCTTCACGAAAGTCGCAGAGGGCACCCTTGCCCCACTATGGGAAGTGAACATTAGGATCCTCAACTATCTCGACGATTGGCTCATCATGGCCCTGAATCGGACCCTGCGCAAACTCCCCTTCAAGATGTTGACGCAGAAACGTATTATCAAATGCATTCAAACCCAGCATTGGTTTGCAGCGATCGACCCGAGGTTCTTCCTCGTCACAGACCATTCCTACGGTTTGCGTGGCAGTACAAGGACCTCCCCTTCAGGCTCTCCCTGTCCCCCTGTGTCTTCACGAAAGTCGCAGAGGGCACCCTTGCCCCACTATGGGAAGTGGACATTAGGATCCTCAACTATCTCGACGATTGGCTCATCATGGCCCGGCACAGTCCACCCAAAGGAACCATAATGTCTGTGGAAACTAAAAGATGGCATTTTACTCACAGGCCCGTGCTGTCATGATTGATCTGATGATAAAGATGAAAGGAGCAAGAGCATAAAACAGAAATTGCCCAAAAGTATTCCCTGGCAGGTGCAAGCGTTGACTATCAAAAGGATGAAACCATGATGATCTATTTTATTGTTGGACGCATAGGCTTGTGTATTTCCGTTATCTAATTTTTATAATCATTGAAGGGATAATCATAACCAGACACCGCACAGTGTATCAGGGATTACACAGTCCACCCAAAGGAACCATAATGTCTGTGGAAACTAAAAGATGGCATTTTACTCACAGGCCCGTGCTGTCATGATTGATCTGATGATAAAGATGAAAGGAGCAAGAGCATAAAACAGAAATTGCCCAAAAGTATTCCCTGGCAGGTGCAAGCGTTGACTATCAAAAGGATGAAACCATGATGATCTATTTTATTGTTGTATGTTCCTGTAACAAAGTTCATAAGTCGGGAAGGAGGAGGCAGGAACCGGCGAACACTCAAAGAAACTTTAATAATAAAATAAACTCAAAATAGCGCGACAGCCCCTCGCGGACGACTGTCGCGCACAAACAAAACACAAAATAAACTCCAGGCCTGGTCCTCTCTCGTCTTTCCCTGTCATCACTCCTCCTTTGTATCCTTCCGGAGCTCCTCCGTGAGACTCGAGACCGGTGAGTGGCGCAGGTGTCGCGCATTCGCAATTACTCCACCGGCCTCGCTCCGTTCCCACGGCTCTCGGCCCCGCCCCTCTCGTCACAGTTCCAAATAAAATCAAGGTGTCTATTGGCATACTTTTTGTGTGCTGAAAAATATACATTTATGTTATTCTGTTTCCTGCTTTACTGAAATATCTGATGTTGATTTAACAATACCACCTTATACTTAACTAATATGATAAAATATTACATTAAGAGTATTTTGATTATGGGTCTTTGAGATCCAGGCATCCAGAGTCATGGGTCACAAAAGGCCTTGCCTTGTGTAACTAAGGCTTCTGTAGTGACTATTCAATCATATGCATTGCACACAATTCACTATAGACAGTCTATGTGAAATTGCAATGGCTGCAAATGTCCTATCTACGCATTTTAATATACTGTAGTGTTTAAAAGGAGCCTGTCATCAGCTTTGATTAACTCCTGGGATTCCCCTCACCTCAACATCCTAGTTTGCAGGGTCAGTGTCCCAACATTAAATCCTGATAAACACTTCCTCTACTCAGCTTACACAAACTCTGAGTATCTTTAAATTGCCAGAGGGATGATTCTGAAAACTTGAATATTCTATAGTTTGCTGTTTTTTTTCTTCATGACTATGATGGTCCACCAGGTTAAACAACACCAAACCATTCTGGAATTTTCCAGTGATCTAAGGCTTTCCCCCTATTGTGAGTTAGAATTGGTTACTTACATTTAATTGAATCATTAATTAGTAAGACTTTAGTGAAGAACTGTCTACAGTAACTTTGGCTTCTAAAATAATTATTGACTTTTTAGGATCAAAATCATCTGTTTTACTACTCTGTAGTCTCTCACATTCCAAAAGCATCTCTGAACAGTTTATAGTCCCAAGTTTATATGAACTAGAGAGTAGAGGGTTTATGAAAAATCATCTTGGTGCCCCTGAGCTACTACAATTAGTGTTTAGGTCCCCGGCTGTCTTTATTTGCTGCTAATAAACAGAATTTGTGGGGAGCTATGGAAGCACTTACCCCTCTGACATGTAATCATTTCCGTTCTCTTTTTGGTTTAGCCTGGAGAAATGGCACAGTAGAGCTTGCCAGTATTGGTTAGTGGGGATGCTGACAGAGAAGCCACAAAAACAACATTTAACCTCAAATCCTTAATACACTGTGACAGATGACTGACAATATAGAGGAACAGACTCAATGGCTTTTGTATAAGCTTTCAAAATGTCACATAAAAATTGAAGCACATGTGCCTGATGAATCAGTTTTGAGCATAAACACATTTGCTGTTTGGAGACACACTTGGAAGACACTAGATATTTTTTATACATCCATATCTCCAGTGTTTCTGTTGTTTTGAGTCCAGATGCTTAGCCTATCGCACTTAAAAAACACTTTCCAAAAGTGGACAAAATATCTGCTGTCACAACTATTTTTGTATACCACAGACTTTGCATGTTATATTTAAAATGACTTGAGCCAAATCAAAGCTTTTTGAATGTGCCTCTGATATCTAGGTTAAGATAATTGGTAAGATACATATTACTCAATTAAGAGTCATATTCACAAAATTTCATTTCAGTTCTGATTTTAATTTAAATCCAAATCATTTATCATATGTTGACATGAGAATCGCTAGAAATAATGCTATATTTTCTCTCAGATGTTTCATTTGTAATGCTCATTAGCTTACATTGTCTTGCATTAGAGATATAAAGATAAAACTTTTTTTATTGTTGCTAATACTGCTAAGTAAATTTCACAGAACTGTGATTCAGACTGATTCTATAGAAACTTTTCAGCTATTGGATAAAAAAACAAAAAAATTCACAATTCTGAGATTATACCTCAAAATTTGGACTTTAAACTTGCAATTCTGAGAAAAACAGGCACAAGTATGAGATATAAACTCGTATTTGTCAGTAAATAAGTCAGAAATGTGCTATAAAAAGTTGTTTATTTTGCCAGTGTTTTTGTTGTAATATGTTCAGGTAAAATATAATTTATTTTGCTGTGGTGCAGAAGATTCATCAGCAGGGTACTGAAAGAGTTTTTGAGATATGAGTATGCATGAGTGTGAACCATAAAGCAAGAAAAGCACACAGGGTTAAATCTCAAGTCAGGACGTAATGTCTTCCATATGCTGATAGAGCTAATGACATGTATACTCTCTCCTCTTTCTACCTGCATTCCTTCATCAACACAGAGCACTAAATCTCTGATAGCTCCCCCATGCAGAGATTGATTCATTGCAAGGGCGATCCTAAAATATCTGTGCCTTTTCACTGCTTCCTCTGAGTAGCAAATGTGCCCTTACATGGAGCAGCATATCTGATTTGTTCTGCTTTCAGTTGTAGGCTGATTTTGTTGCTTAAAAATCATATCAGTGTGTGGAATCAAAGCTCTCTACACCTCATGACAAAAGTGTTGAGTGGCAAGGAGCAACTGCAGCACTCAAGAACAGAACAGAACAGGACAGAGCTCTCCATTGGCCTTTATAAGCGTGTATTAGACATATGTACATGTATGCACATATGCAAATAAGATAAACTAAAAAAAGTATTTTTAATTGTTTCTAGAGGCGATTTACAGTAAGTCATCTTGTATTACATTTCTATTGATATCAATTATATGTCATTTTTATTTTTGAAAATTCAGTAAGAGTTCAGAAAGGGTTTGTCAGTTAATGAATAAATGTAGAAATGTAAAATATAAGTCTAAAATGGGCAATTTCAGCCCAAGCTAAGCACTGGAAAATCCCAGCCGGAAGTTTGTCCATCCTGCAGGAGGAATGCTGTTCATTTTCAGGAAGGGGAAGAGGATGCATCCACATGCAGATCCAATCAACATAGGGATCAGCACTGTCTGGTTCTTTAGGGACAGTCCTTTACTTTTATTTCCTCCCATCAAATCTGTCTCACAGAGGTTTTCTATGCCAGGAGGAGTATACCTGTCTAAATTAAAGACCCGCACCACTGCCGGTAAAAACAAAACATATCCATCCAGATGTTACGTCCAAGAAACACATGTTAAAGCTTTCAAGCCAAACAGTGGCTCGTCTACTATACTATATCAGCATTATCCTGCATCTTCTGAATGTGTGTTAATTCCTGCTGAATAGTTGCTCTTCTCTTTCTAGATTTTCAGCATTATCCTCTCATTTGGTAAATTTTCTATGTGACAATCCTGTTATGGTTGCCACAGTTACTGTGTCCAAATTCAACAGTGAATACACTGAGCTGGGTCTCCATTCTGAAAAGCAATCATAGTAACTTTGAATTAAACAGCCTAACTGGATCCACGGATGAGAGATCACATTTTACATCTCACTACAGTGACATTTAGTCTATGGCGGCACAATAACACTGACACAAGAAGCTGTCTGTTTGAAGTACTTCCGTTTCCCTCATGCGCAACTGTAAGTGCTATGATTTGCACCTTATTCTTTCCACATAATAAGGCAAATGGAAAAATGTGACCAACAGATATTGGCAGAGTGTGAAAGTCATATATATAATAGCATAATTCTTTCTATATGGCTGATATATTGCGTATATTGCACTGTATATCCAGAATGTTGGCTAATATATCAAGCTTATGAATGTCATGCAAGTTGAAGACTAAACTTTAAGAATACATGTGCAAGAAAGAATACATGGAAAAAGTGTATCACCTGATGAGTTTGTGGTCCTAAAACCTAAAAGATAATTAGCTGGGGGTTTCCTCCTGAGCAGTTTTGGATGTATGAGTAATTTATGTACAAAAATGGGAAATATCATCAAGTAACGTTATTTTACTTGATGATATTTCACATTTATGTACATAAATTATACAATTAAAATGAAAATTTTGATTTTTAAAACAGGTTGCTAAGTAGTTGACCATATAAAAAGTCTGGATCTGCAACAAAGATATAAGAAGTGAATGAAACCACTTTTTTTTTAAATCACAGTGCCTTAAGAATTCATGTTTGACTTTTATTATGTAGAACAAAGCCTCATCAAGTAATGGTCACTGAAGACCTTATTTTACTCTTAAACCAAACGCTATTCTAAAAACCCACTGGAAATGATCAGGGCAGTTATTATGACCTACAAATTGACATCATGAATGAATAGCTCTATTAAAAAGGCCTAAAAAAATCCATAATCCTCAGACTTTGTTATAGATGAGATTATATTGTGGTTCAATTATATTAGAGGTTCAAATGAAGACCCAGATTTTATTACGAGTGCGTAATGAGGAAAATATGTCCTAAAATACAGGGATGTATCTTAATTTTATCTCAAGGCAATGTATGTTTGTTCTAATGGAGCACTTGTTGTTTCTTGCCATAAATGACGCACAACAGCAGTTTCTGCATCCTTTTGCGGTGAAGCCAGAAGAAGACATCAGGCTTTTGTTTTACGCCCATGAGTGGCGCTGATTGGTTAGTGACATCTGCATGCCTCTGTAGTCTCCGCCCACTCTGTCTCTTTCAGCGCGTGTGGGTGTATTTTCAGCTTGAAACTGAACTACAGACTTCAGTGTGGGAATTTACGGGGCGAGCAGCATGTTTTTTTCTGCAGCGTTGTTGCAAACTTTGGATTCAGGATTTGACTATGTAAAATCACATTGCTTCCCTACTGTTTAGTTATGCTTTGACATTACATATCCTATGCGAAGAAGGTGCATCACACTAAACACCGGTTAATGAACAAACCCTGCTGCTAAGATCTGAAAGTCCAACAGAAGGTATGGCTTTATTTCACTGAGTCTCTTTACGTTAATTGTTTTAAAGTTGCACCCATAGTAACAAATGTAGCATCCTTGCTGTTTGAGACTAGGGTGTGTGTCAACTCACGTGCAGCTGAATGCATCCTAAATACAGTTCATAGAGAACAGCATATTGAGCATGTTGCGTTAATTTTCTGAAATTATGACTTGTTTTAAAAAATGTATGAGCTGTCTACCTAGACGTGTGCTGACCCAAAAATGTGCTGTAATGGCCAAAAAGATATCTAGGTAGGCAGCTCACGAAGTTTTTGGAGACAGCCCATAAATATGTGCTTGTGTAAAATGGTTTTGCAAAGTGATTGCATGCATCTAATCTGGCTGCATGATAATCTGCAACTGGTGGATTAAGTGGTACTAGCCTCACTGCTTTAGTCATTTTATTGGACATGGATTCTCCTCAGTCAGGGGCTTTTCTTCATGTTCCAGAAGAACCTATGTCAACCAATATTAATAATATATGTTTTATATTTTACACTGTATTTTGCTAGAGTAGGGGTGTCCAAACTCGGTCCTGGAGGGCCAGGAGAGTCCTGCAGAGTTTTGATCGAACCCCAATCAGACACACCTGAACCAACTAATCAAGCTTTTACTAGACATACTAGAAACTTTGTAGCAGGTGTGTTGAGGCAAGTTGGATCTAAACTCTGCAGGACACTGGCCCTCCAGGACTGAGTTTGGGCACCCCTGTGCTAGACTATACATCTGTCCTGTTCTTAAAACAAGAATATTGCCCATAAATGTTAGGCTGGGTCAAGCTGTCACATATTTTAAACGTTATAATGTTAAATGATTTTGTTGCCAAAACAATTTTTTTTATTTTTTACATCTTAGCTGTTTCATGAATTTTGTATTTAATAATTGTTGTTGTTGTTTTTTTTTTAGCTAATTTACTCCATATAGTATACATTTACATTTACATTGAATCATTTAGCAGATGCCTTTATCAGAAGCAACTTCCAAATGAGGTCAATAGAAACAATCAAACCAATAAAAGAGCAACAATATGTAAGTGCTGTGACAAGTCCCGGTAAGTCAAATGCATTACATGTAGCCAGTGTTCAAGTTATTATAATTTTTTTATTATGATTAAAAAGAAAACAAGTAGATAGAATAGAGCATGCTAGAGAGGGTCAAGTTTTATAATAAATAGATGAAACAATCAATTTTTTAAATTATTGCAGAAATGTTATGTGGCTAGGTAAAAAAATGACTTCACAGACTATACGGTTATTTATTGAATTCCTCACAGAAACTGTCTTCATGTTTATGAAAGTTGCTTCAAATTTAAGTGGTTACAGCTGCAGGAATGTGCAAGGTGCACATGCAAAGTCAATTGAAACATCTGACTTTCCTGAAACTGATAATGGCTACAAATCAAAAGCATACTTCTAGAAATAACATTGGAAAAAATCAGTGGACCTGGAAAGCTTTTTCCACATGAATTCATTCTCACTTCTATTTTACTGACTGTCTTTTACTGTCTTACCAGTGGCACTGAGTATTTAGCCCCTTAGGCTATTAAAGTGGCCATGAAGGTGAAAGTGTAGCCCAGGGAATACAGGGACACATCCCTGAGTCATTAGTGCTAAGTTTCCTGGTTTAAAGAACAGGTGCTATTTCCTTCCCAGTTGACCTCAGGGGAGTTACTTGAATTTACATTTGTTGTATGTGCCCATTAAAATGCCTGCTCAAAAAATCAATAATTATTCAATAGTGGACACACAGAGACAGCATGCTGCGTGCAGATTTTTGTGAAGATGATGGGGCCAACATTCAGCCATCTGGTGACTACAATGCTCACTGAATCTCATTTAATACATCATAGATTTACATAAATATGGTCATTTACTTCTATATTGAGCTTGGCCATTTTTGTTCTTGTTCTGCAAAAAAAAGATAGGTTGCTTTCTCGTGCATGTTAACAGTAAATACATGTCAGTGGCATTTTTGGCTTTTTAGAAACGCTACAGTGTGAGGTAAAGTCCTCTGTTCTGATCTGAGATGAGGCTGTTGTGTGCGAGTAGTATGATCCCATTTGTGGATTTATCGTAAGCTTGGGTGATTTGGATCCACACACTTTACCATAGCCTAGCATCTCTCAATTTGGTAATAGCTTGTCACCGTCAGATGACAAACACAGCAATTGACTTTTTCTTGGAATAGGTGTTGTATTATGAAATCACAGCAGACTGTATACGGATTTGTTCCAGTAGGCTGTCACTCATCTCCCTCGAGATGAGTTAAGTTGTTACACCTCTTCCTTACACAAGATCATATTATTTCTTATGCTTTTTAATCTTTTAAGATTCCAGTTTCATTCCTAGGTGTTTGGTAATCTGTGTACACACCAGTTTTGCATCTGATTGGACTGAATTACCTACTTCATTGACAATATGGCATTATATACACACTATCGATCAGAGGTCTGGGGTCAGTAAGATTGTTTTTAAATTAATACTTTTATTCAGCAAGGATGCATTATATTGATTAAAAGTGACAGTAGTAACATTTATAATGGTATAAAATATTTCTTTTTCAAATAAATGCTGTTCTTTTGAACTTGTTATTCATCAAATAATTGAGAATTGGAAAAAAGTAGAGTTTTTATTAAAAATAGTATGATTAAAGATAGATTAAATCTTTATAAATTAAAGATTCATTTAATTTTAAAGATAGAATAAAATATTAAGACACAACCGTTTTCAACATTAATACTAAGATAAGAAATGTTTTTTTTGAGTGCCAAATCAGTATATTAAAATGATTTCTGATGGATCAAGTGACACTGAAGACTGGAGTAATGACTGCTTTAAATTTAGCTTTGCCATCACAGGAATAAATGAAAATATAATAAAATAGAAAACTGCTATTGATATTTTATTTTATTTACTTTTTCATATATGCAACATAGCAAGTATTCGAACAGTCAAGTGGAGAAAAAAGTTTTCTTGCAGCATTGCTCTCAGGAAGTATAGACTAGTTCAGACCTATCCCAAACTATCATACAAAAAAGTGAGACATAAGAGCTGTCAGATCACAGGGAGTGCATTCACTTCCAAATTCCTTTTGAGCAATCCATTCAGTAAATAAGATTCCCAACACCCTTGAGCGGATCTTATTTGGATTATTACTTTGTCAGCAGATTTTTATGAGACCAAAGTTTACTTGGATTTTGCAAAAGGCCTGTCAGTCAGCCTTTCTGTGAAACCGATTGAGCACCAGTGTATTGTGTCTGGATATTAAGAGATGAAAAAGTAGATCAGGGATTTGTTGGATGTTCAACACAAGTGGAGAAAATGACATTGCCAAGAGAGAATGACATTATGACAAAAAGAAATGGAAATGAAATGAAAAGTGATGATCCAGCTCTTCTGGAGCATCAAATTACCTTGATTCGTGATATTTTTACCTTTATTCTCTCATTCTCTCTTTCTTTCTCTGTTTCCTGGCTGCTGATTTTGGAAGAAAGAGCAGACTGTGGCGGGCAAACCCCATGTGTGCATAACCAGCTCTTTCTCTGCTCCTCCGTGTCTCTCTCAATCCTGCAGGCCCCTTCCAGTCTCTGTCTGTTGTCAGGCACTTTTGAAAGGATGCCACATTTATATTAATTAGTACATCTCTAGGCCTCATGCTAACACAGGGAACGGGATTTTTACTGTAATTTTATTGTTATTGCAAGCTGATTTATTTTCCACTTTGCCTTGGAGATGAAGATTTGAGTTTAACCTTGAACAAGCGGGGGGTTTATAATCCCAGTAGCCTTTGTGTGGTTGGGTGGAGCAACAGAGACATTGTCCGGGCCTTAGGACATCACGTGGCAGGACAAGTTCATCTGCTCTCAGGCAATCTGTGCATCATCATATATTGCTGAGGCTTTTAGGCTCTTGTCAATGACCTGATTATATCTGATCATTCGACAACTGAGGATGAAAGTGCTTCTTTTTAAAACAGAAAACCACTCTGTGAAGGCAGGCCAAAGTTGACACTTTATGCCCCCACATGCACTTTTTGGCTTCAAGACTTTCTTGCAAGTGTGAATGGTAAAGAAGATCAGACATCCCTCCAAAAGGGATGAGGCTTTAACTGAGTCTTTAAATCTCACCTGAATATGAAAATTCTGTCATCATTTATTCACCCTCATGTTGTTCCAAGTGTGTATATATATTTTTTTTTCTCCTGTGAAACACATAAGGAAATGTTTAGCAGGTTTCTGAGCTGCTTTTTCCATACATTGAAAGTGGATGAGAACCAGGGGCATAGTCAGACTATTAAGTCTAGCTTTATGCGATTAATTTAATTGAAGTTGTTATTTATTGTAAATCTCAGTCAAATTTAACTCCTTCTGCAGGTCCTTTAATCAAGTTGATGCATCAAAAAGGAAAATCTTGACGGATGGATGCAATTACCTCAGAGACATTCACAGTGTCTTTTTCCATGCGTTTTTGCATTTTTCCTGGAAATATGCAGTTTGGAACTGATCTAGTTTTTCCCTCCATAAATATTGTGGAATTAATATAAGACCTTTTTTGAAGCTACCTTTTAGGTGTTACTGCCAGTAATAAGAATTCTTGGTTATATTCATAGACAAATCATATTAATCTATACTAGCAGTAAATATCCAAGAGCATGCAGCTACAATAATGGCAAACTTTAATAAGTTGTGGTCTAATAAATGGAGCCCAGTATTATTTAAAGCTTTTGACAGCCTGCTGCTTCTTGACTGTAAGACTTGAACCTTTCCTCCTTTATTTGATCTTGGATGTCAGATGTTTGAAATTTTCATTTTATTGTCTATTTTCTTTTCAAACCCGCGCACCATCTGCGTACAATTAACATTTTATTTTCATACAGTGTGATCCAACAGAGGAAGTGTTCATGTCAAATTCTTAGCGTGAAGATTCCTCATAATGAGCACTATTGTGAAAGCAGCCCCTTCTTAGACAAAGGCGACGAACCACCCGCAGTTCTCAAATAGCCCCTAAAACAACACCATTTGCCCATCTGCAGTGCTTCAGATTCTCATTCGCATTCTTTTGCCTTCCTTTGAAAAGAAACTGTTTTCAATGTATGGTTGAAAACAATGTATGTTTTTATATGAGCACAATTCATGTTCTGCTGTGTAATCCTGGAGCAGGGCTTAGCCTGTTTGTGATACATGTTGTTACATGTTAATGGAAGCTGGGATTGTGCAGTATAAAGAAAAGCTTAGATGTCTATTAATTGGGTGTGTTGGACTCACTGGAATTGCAATGTGAACACAGACGGCATTCTTTGAATTATATCCCCAAGTCAAGCTCTTGGCAAACATGAGTCAGTTAATGGAGCCCAGACAGGTTATTTTTAAGAAATGTACAGAGAAGACTATTGCATGTGGTATTTCTCTATAATTTGTTATGTGGGTCAAATACATATATATATAAAAAATGCATTTCGGACATACAATGAAAGGATGGTCCTCCCAAAACTGAAAAATCTGACATCATTTATTCAACATCATGTCATTTCAAACCTGTATGACTTTATTTTTTCTCCAAAAGAAGATATTTTGAAGAATGACAGTTTTGGATCCCATTGATTTCCATTGTATTTTTTGTCTATATAATGGAAGTCCAATGGGAACTGTTGGTCACCAACATCCTTAAAATCAAACCTTAAGAATATTAGCAGTATTTATTATTTCTATTATTATAGGATTTTTAATTCACTTGTATTTAATATTAAAAAAAATTGTATGCAAATCTAAGTCATTGTTAATTCAGGTTGTAAAATCCCCAAACCTTAATGACATTTATAAATTAATAAATAATTATAATAATTTTTTCAAGATAAATATTTTATATTTAAGCTATTTGTAAGGAAAATGTTATTATTTTTTGACTTGACGGTTGCATTATATGACATTTTAAGAGTCATTACTTGAAAACCTTTTTTTAAAATAGTAAAATAATTAATAAATAAAAAAACATATAGGTCTTGGAGACATGGGCAAAAAAATTTATCACAATTTCTTATATCAGTCGATATCAATAATTATGATACATTTCAAATCTTTAAGTTTAAAGGCAGATTTTTTGCTCCTAAATTAAAATTGAAGAAACCATAGCGTTAATTGTAGCGATTGAGGTGTTCTGTTGTTGGATGTAATGAATATAGCAATCGTCATTTACTCCCAACATCTGAGCTGCTGAAGATGCAGAGGATTATGTTTGTTTGTGAAGGGAATGCGCCCCGATCTACCTAAATGCGTTTGTTTGCGCGAATCATTGTGATCCAGCTTTACCTACAGAAGAAGTGAGTATAAGGGTTTTTTTATGAATCTTTGCAAATCACCTTTCCTAATAATGTGCTAGTTAGCAAGTTTCACCGCTAAAGTAAACAGTCTCATGAGATCGGCTCCTCACCCCATGGAAGAGAGGGGCGGGATCAGCGGAGCTCATTAGCATTTAAAGGAACATGCAACAGAACAGGTTGCTGTGAACAGAGCTGATTTTGACAAGGTAAAAAGGGTGTTTTTTACACTACCATTGAGAAATTTTAACCAAAGCATGTTATAGACTTTTCATTAAGACCCTAAAGAATCATATCAACTTGTGGAAAATGGGCATCCGATGACCCTTTTAAGGTTTTCACAAAAATTTGTTAATTAAGCCCTCGTCTAGCGATCCCAGTGCTACGAATAGTAATTAAACATCTAAAAGTGTCTTTATTTGTATGTTTTCTGAGAGGAGTACCTTTTTCTCACTTCTCGTGCTGACTGTCATCCGAAGCGCCTGCATAAAGACGACACCGGCACACAATCCCGATACACTTATACACAGATTTAGAGTAGGCTAAATATATTTAAGTATTCACGCAAACATAATCTGTTATATCTTAAGTAAACGTTTAGGGAACAACATCTGATGTGTAACATTATATTAGATCCATGCATTACACTATGTCTTAATATCTGTCCTATTAATGTTAATCAAACGATAAAAGAAAAGAGGGGATCACTCTCTGCTCTTGATTGAACTGCTTTTGTAGTTTTAATAATCAATTCATTTGTAATGAACACACTTGAGTGATTTTTACATTTTACTATTTGTTTTTCTTACTTGAATGCTTATGTTTAGATATAAAATGAAAAAAGTAATACACTTTACACTTCTTTCTTTCTTATATTTGTTCTTTTTTGCATCGGTTCTTATTTATAACAACAAAGATAAAATACAAATGAGCTATATTGTGATTATTAATCTATTAATGATTATCAAGAAAAGAAGTGGGGGAAAAGATGTAATGTTGCTGGGTGATTTTGCTTTGGAACCTTCAGAAAACTTTAAATCAGTTTTTCTCTAAATTTACTTTGCTGACTCCATCAACTTCAAACAGGTGTAGCTCAGTCATTTTTCATCCGATTCCAAAAAAATCATGCATTATTTTGAAGATAATTTTTAATGGAGAATGTAAAAATAAAAATAACACATTTTTGAAAATTTGCTCATTGTGACTCATTCTGCCAGCACAGGTCACATATCGAACATTTATCGAACTCTTGTTATCGTTTTATCGCCCAGCCTTAAAAACATATGAAACCAGCATGAATACAAAGAAGACTTGCCACACATTTTCTAAGTAGGTTTTCTCCTTTCTTTATTATGCGCACTCTTGTCTCTGACCCATAAGTATACCACAGTTAATTCTAGTAAGTTTGGCACTTTTGTGTCCGTCTTACTGGAAGAGACTTAGATCCGCTTGGCTTACAGTATATGTAAATCAGAGTTTTATGCCTTCTCTCTTATGGGTTTTTGACTGCTGTTTCCTGGCAGTTCCATGCAAACAACGTCAGCCTCATGTTTGTGTTGTGTGCCATTCATGTGAGAGCCAGATTTACTCATTTATGACTGTGAGTTTTGGCCTGTTTTAGCTCATTGCCTACAGTTGTGTCTACTGTGCCCTTGGAGAAAAACCTAACCCACCAAATTAACAAAGCGTTCTGCTGGTTCAGAATAAGGCTTGAAAGTTCCCTCCATTTTCAACCATTATTGTGCTGTCACAGCATATTAAGTATAAAATAGTCTGCCAGACCAGCCGCTCTGGTAAAGGTTTGTCTGTTTTTAGAGTTGAGACCTATATTATTCTCAAACAGCTTCTTTGGCAGTTACAAAGACTGATTCACTTGGGAGCTAATGCATAATTGAAGGGATTTTCCAGAAGTAAATTGCTTTTGTGTCTGAAATATTGCAATTTTCTTCCCTTAAGTGATGTTATGGAAGTGTGGAGCCATTTTCTCCCTCTGAATTAATGACACAGAACCACTTTATTAGCACAGCTTTGACATTTCCATCAAAAGCCAGCAAGGATTTTTAACAGCTCAAATCAATACTGACAGCCCACACAGCGAGTCCTCTCTAGTGGGAAATGCTCCAGGCGGCCATCACCCTGGAAAGTATTTAAATGGAGATCACATGTTGTTTAGGCATGCGCTGCTGAAAGTCCTCTTGGCTGGCGACTGATGCAACCGAGACAGAAAGATGTTTGTTGGCAGGTTGGAAGATGGATCTGGAGTCTCCTAGCAGGACCATTCAACACCTCTGCTTCTCGTAGCATGCACTCTGGGATCAGCACCAGTGCCACTCTGTCAGCACATTGAAATCCAGGGACACTTATTCTGATGTTTTCAAACCGCATCGAGCTGAAGCACAGCCATTGAGTTTTAATGGACCATTTTCTTAATTTACAGAGTCTTTAAAGAGCCGTGTGTGTGTTCAGTCTTTAGCATAGAAAAACAGAGGAGCCCTGTTGGCTCTGAATAGATTAGTTTAAATGAATTTCTGACTGGTTTTTGCTGGTTTAGACTAGAGTTGATCTAGCTGGTCCACCAGCATAAGCGTCAATGACATGACACCGTTTTTTTGTCTGTGTATGTTCATTAATAAATAAATGAAAAGGAAATTCATACATAAATTCAAAAATAGAAAAATGATTTTAAAAGATTTTATTTGATCAAAAATACAGTACAACACTAGCCTAATGTTGAGAAATGGTATTTAACAAATTTTTTTATTTGAATATATTTAAAAATATATAATATCTGAATATTATATATTATATAATATTCAGATATTATATATTTTTAAATATATTAAATATATATATATTTATAATAATAATAATATTTCTTATTAGCAATATTGAAAACAGTTTTGCTGCTTAGTATGTTTGTGGAAATTGTGAAAATGCTGGGTTGCCAAATAACCCAAGTTGGGTTGTTTTTAACCCCTAATTTTTTTAGAGTGTAAAGGATTCTTTGATGATTAAAAATTTCAAAAGAACATTTATTTGAAATAGAAATGTTTTGTAGCATCATAAATGTCTTTGTTGTCAGTTATTGGTCAGTTTAATGCATCCTTGCTGAATAAAAGTGTTTTTATTAAAAAGAAAAACTTACTGACCCTAATGTTTTAACAGTAGTGTATATTAAAATGCATTTCATCTCAACAGTAACTTAAATACCTATATTATCTATATAAGCAAGATTATTTAAATTCTTATATTAAAATTAAATTTAATATTTCAATATTTTCTGTCATATTGCTTTTTTCATCTTTTAAAAAAGCACAATCTTTCATTTTTATTTCTTAGTGGAAAAAACAAATGTTTTAAGAATATTGCAGTTAAAATGATTTATTATATGCTTCATTTCTTCTTAATTTGTATTATATTTTCCATATGAAACCATCATGAATACAATTATAGCATGAGTGCAATTATATGAACTTGGCAGAGTTTTATATATAAAGATTTTTTTCCTTGTCTTTATCAAGGACACTCCTGTTTGTCAGTGACCCCTCAATCATGGTCTTTTATTGAAGCATATTGTCCATGTGCTGATGAGGAGCTGAACAAGTTAACTGTAAAAACAGGCTGACCCATCATGCAGAGGTCAACTGAGTCATTATAGTGGACTCCATCCAGTCTTAACCTCATTGGCCAACCAAAATAAATGCAGTGAAATAGTGCAGAACAGCTCAAGCAGTCCAGTGGTATGTGTGGCATTTCCCAGAATGTGCAGGGAGCGCTCTGCCAGGCAGCGTGCCCGGATCAGCGGGATTCATGCCCATTCCTAAAGGTACAGGCAAGTTCTTCAACATCAGCAGTTGACTGATGCCAAATGTGCCATTAAAGCTGAGGAACCATCATCCAGTGAGACCAAATACATGGCTGTTTCTTTACCTCTTGTGGCTCATTTTTGAAAAGCAACTGCGTAGAGGTTATCATTGGACATTTGATTATTTAGTCTTTCTCTGTTTAAAGTATTAATATGGATCACTAACTAGAGTAAACATCACAGCAGGCTTTCAGTTATTAGAGTTGAATGAATGTCTGTTTTGTGAAGCTTTCTATTGACGTCAAAAGGATGAAAAACCCAGATCAGATTCCTGTGGCTTCTGTATGTCTTTGTCGTCCCTCCTTTCTGAGAGGAACTATTGTGTCTATTGTTGCTCATGGAATGAATTTGACTCAGTTGAGCCAGTGTTTCGAACAAGACCAACGTTTTTTAGGCGTCTTTTGCAGAGAAAAACGTGTGTCCAATGAGTCAGTCAGCTATGGGTTATTGAGTTATGTAACCATTTTGACCACCTAAATTCATAGATTTCTGATTAATTATTGGTTGAATCAAAACATATGTGTGAATTACAGATAGCATCCACAAATTTGGACATAAGGAAAGGTTTGTTGACTCTAAAGCACATGTTTGATAGAATTGTGTATGTGAGAAAGAAAACAGGGCAAAAGCATCCCTGCTCAGGAAGGAAGTGCTCTCCAAATGAGGTCATTCATGGACATCTGCCTTCCAGTCCTGTCCACAAAAACCAACTCAGTGTCCCGCTGCAACATCTGGCCCAAGTCAAAACATCACCCATATCCTTTCCAATAGGAGGACCTCAGGAAGAAGATCTACAGATTGCAAAGGGGGGGATTTTAATTGCAGCTTTTAATTACATCAGCAAATTAAAATAATATTCTGTGTTCATAACAAGCAAAAAGAAAAAAATCAGTGTTTACGGTGAGTCACTTACAATGAAAGTAATTCAGGACCATTTTTGGGAGACTTGAAAGCAGAAATGTGAAGCTTTTATGTTGCTATTATGTTATCATGGCAACAATACTGTAAAATGTTTCTTATTTCTACTCGCATTCTACTCTTGAGTTTTTTTTCATATGATCTCATGGTTACTTTACGTTTGTTAATGGCATCTAAGAGCACTGAAAATTGTAAATCCAATGCAAAACCTCTCATTTGTGGCTGGTTAAGGTGGATTGCAGGCGGCTTGTAAGACGCAGGGTTTTATGCTGAACCGCTGCGTGCTGAACTGTTTAGTGAGTTTGAGCCTCAGATAATTAAAGAATATTGAGGGCCCTGTTGTGTACTTTTGATGTTAGAAAGGTTTCTATACACCACAGTTCTCTGGAAGAATCGGTACATGCAGTATTTTGTTGTAATAACAAACACAACATCCAACTTATGTGGGCTCCTTATGTCACTTCCTCTGTATATGAGGAAAAATGAATGCTTCTGATTAGGTTTACCTAAGGATGTTTCTAAGTCACTACAATCGCTTGGTTTGACTAAGCTGTGACTAATGAGTGAATTACAGACAGGAGAATATATTTTGCTTTAAAAACAGCAGTTGTTTTGTATTCTTGGACAACCAGGATAAACAGCTCTGTTTTTCATCTAATGAGTAAGAAATGAACACAGCCAGAGTATCAACATTCACATCTGTGCGTAGGAGTCATTAAGAGAGGGAAAATATCCCCTTTACTGTCAGTATAACCGTAGTAAACCATATTTTACATCATTTCATTTGAGAGTGTCGATTGTATTTTTTTAGTCCTCTGAACATCCTGATTAATATTATGTGAAGTGTTTGCTGGGAGACGTGTATCAGGTCAGATTCATGCTAGTTAGAGTGTTTTTATTGCAGTTTACTTGTTGCAAACAGCTTGGAGCGGAAAGTCTTTATATGGTACTAGCAATTAGGTTACTGCGTTCAAGTGGATTTCTGGGAAAATCTTGGTTCCTCTGTCTTGTTTCTGTGTTGGTTTTCAGTCAGTCGCTGTGGTTTTATCAGCTGTGTAAAAGCAAGTCTACCAGTTCTTGTCAGAGAGAAAATACAAAATATACTGTATAAAACAAGAACTAGTATTTTAGGGGTTGTATCTGTTAGCAAGCTAATCTTTTGCCAGTTGTCACATGCCATGCTCTAAAATGTGCTCCAAATACACAATAAAGTCAACAGATGAAATAGTTCTGGGAAATACTGCATAATTGATATATAAATATAAATGAAAGCTTATATGTTGGCTTATAAGGGTCAGTGCTAACCTTTTGCCCAAACCTGAAATTTCTAACCACATTTTAATGGGGTTGTTTGGATAAAAATGTGGTCTGCACTCTGCAGTAGGATGTGGTGGGATTTTTTTCCACACAGGGTGTTATTTGAAAGATTATGTTTAACTTTCTGTAAAAGTAGATGGTAGGGATGGGCGTATCGATCCAAAGTATTGATACTGACGCGAGTATCGAAAGTATCGATACTCAAACAAAAAATATCGATACTAGGGTGTGTTTTATTTACCAGTGATTTTGTTAATACAATTTTTTATTTGTTTTAAATGTGTACAATATGCATTGAATTGGACGAATAACCTTTGTTAGCGAGTAATTGTGTAGGATAAAACTATTTTCCTGCTCATCTGAACACGCAAATGTTGCAAGACAGAACTAATCAATCAGAGAGAGCGTTCACTCACTTCTGACAGTGCATTCAAACGGGGCTGCGTCTCCCAAAAGTATCATAAGAAAGCATTAAAGCTTTTGGGAACGGTAGCCCTGAACAATGCTTATCAGAGGATAGAAGGACAGAGTTATTTCACAATAAACAAACTGAAATTGTAGCCTACATAGTTTGTGCAATTACAGTTATTTAAATTGAACATTGAAAGATAATATTGATCATGTTCTATTCTGTAATATTAATAGAAATCATACATTGTCAGAATAAAAAGATTGCATTTTATGCATGCAACAGTCTGTCACTGGCAGTCCCTTATGAAAATGAACCATGGTTTTACTAAAGTGACCGTAGTTCAACTGTAGTATTTGTAGATTTGAATCATGTGTAAACAAAAAACATATTTGAACCATGTGTAAACAAAAATATAGCCTAATAAGTTACAATTAAGGCGTATTGAATGTTAAAATGCATTTTAAACATAAAGTTAAGTGCTTATCATTACCCATTTTACTCTTAGTAATTTAGTAAATTTCATAATTTAAAAGTTTAGTTCAGAAGTATCGAATCGGTATCGATATCGACGGTACTACCTTGAAAAATATCAGTATCGTATCGAAAACAAAATAAGTGGTATCGCCCATCCCTAGAGGGGCTTGTTTTCATAAGCAAAAAGTGCTGTTCATTCGCTGTGTTTCTGCCATGCTTCATGATCCAAACTGTCTGTAGTCACTGAGAGTGACTTGTCAAGAGGTGTCAGTGCTTTTGGCTGATGCTTCAGGATCTTTTGGAGGAAGTCATTTTAAATAAAGTCAATGCAGTCGATAGAGTCTTTCAATTGTATTCAGCCACGGATATTTAAAAAAAAAAAAAAAAA
>NW_015505236.1:1580494-1610586 GCF_001515645.1 Sinocyclocheilus grahami | reverse complement strand
TCAATTGTTATTAGACACAGAAATTTAAAAAAAAAAAAAAAAAATTGTAAACTGAATCGAAAAAGGCTTTTATTTGTCCTGTGACCATCTGTCGCGTTGAAAAGTTTTCACTTACAACCGAGTGGTAACAGTTTTTAAATGCGTTTATGAAATCTTGAAGTCTGTAGCTCTGGTGAGCCTGCAGAGAACAAATTCTGTACTTCAGTTATTTGTAGAGAATCATGCTTTATGAGTGTGCCTAGATTTACATTAGTGTAATACAATATTGTAATGTAAAATTATATATATATATATATATATATATATATATATATATATATATATATATATATATATATATTTCTATTTCTATGTTTTGTGATTTCAAAATTGATTTGTATTAAATATGAATTTAATGCGTTTAATGAAAATTACAATATATTATATTGTTTCATAATAATAATAATAATATTATATATACTGTAAGTTCCTTGATAGTGTAGGACTGTGATGCTACTCTGCAGTTCTAGTTACCCCAATTTGAAATTGAACAATGTTTGTTTTAGTAGACCTGACCGCCCCATCCAACATCTTTGAGGAGACACAAATACAAACGGCCCTGCTTTGAAGGGTAAAAAAAACTTTTTTTCATAATGAATGAATAAGGGGAGTCCCTATAGCACACTACAAACAGTTAAAATGATTAAACAGTGAAATAATAGGCGAATTTGCATCCTCTGCTGGAGGAGTAGGGACAGTGCACTTTTGTCACAATTCATATTTTTAACTAAACTGAAGACATCTTTGACAGGCCTCTTTGAATTACTGTATTCTCCATATATGGATATCTTCAAACTTGGCTATTTCTAAAGGCGATTTTAATGTCAGAAGGTGCACTGAAAATATACCTCAACTGAGCATTAACAGTGTGAGTGCAGAGAGCACAAATGCAGCTGTAGTTTTACACTGTTGTGTGCAGTGTGGATGGAGGACAGCACACTGCAGTCTCAGCAGTGCACCATCATGTCACAACAACCAGATGGAAATGTGGATTATCATGGCGTGTGTCTTATGTAAGGCAGTGCTGCTGTGTGTGCATTGTTCACCCATATCTTTGTGTTTATGTGTGTTTGAGCTGTTTATTTGACCCTGTCTGATCTTACAGCTGGCTGGTAAGGGGAGAGGTGGCAGACATGGCCAAAGCTGAGGATGAGAGCAGGAACAGCAGCCTGCGGAGAAAGAAACCGCCCTGGCTCAGACTGGACATCCCCATTGCCCCGAACCTTGTGGAGGAACATAATAACTTTCTCCAGGTGGATATTTGATGTTACACATTTCCTCAAGATATTTTGACTTACTTGTGTTTCCATGAAATAAATAAAAATCATTAAAATATTTCACCATTTACTACAGCCCGTCATGCGTAACAGCTTGTACCTGCGGAGTGCCAGCGTACCTACTGAAAACATCCAGCTCAGAAGCCTGCCGGTCGATTCCAATGCGTGCCGCAGACCCTCGGTCCTGCGCAAACCCTCCATCTCACAGACCATCAAAAGGTAAGACCGCACATCCAAAAACACACATACACTACCAGTCAAAACTTGTGGGTCAGAACAATTTTTATTTTTTTAAAGAAATAGATTTTTTTTTAAGCAAGGATGCATTCAATGAATCAAAAGTGTCAGCAAAAGCATGTATAATGTTACAAAGAATTGTGGAAAAAATGTATCACAGTTTCCACAAAAATATTAAGTAGAACAAATTTTTTCAACATTGATAATAATAAGAGCGGTTTCTTGGGCACCAAATCAGCATATGATATATTAAAATGGAAAACTGTTATTTTAAATTGTAATAATATCTCACAATATTACTGTGTTTGATTAAATAAATGCAGCCATGGTGAGCATGATGGACTTTTTGGCCACACTTTATTTAAAAAGTCTCGCCATCAACAAACCATTAACTACTACTTTTGGCTCAGTAAACTCCTAATTTGCTGCTTATTAATAGTTAGTAAGGATGTTGTTAAGTTTAGGTATTGAGTAGGATTAAGGATGTAGAATATGGTCATGCAGAATATGTGCTTTATAAGCACTAATAAACAGCCAGTATGTTAATAATAGGCATGCTAATATGCAACTAGTTAATAATGAGAATTGGTCTAAAGTGTTACCGACTTTTTTCAAAAACATCTTCCTAGCAAAAATCTTACCAACCCCAAACATTTAAGCAGTAGTTGTATATAAGGTAAAGTGTGTGATTTCACTCATGACACTGAACTAAGGGTGTTTCCATGACAACGATGTACTAAAAATGGAAAAGTTTTTCCTTTGTGTTTTTGAAAAGGTTTGCGTACAGACAGCAACGTTGTGAAAACAATCCTGTTCACACGGATCCACAAAAACATCAAAAGATGCTGTATTATGTATGCCAGGCCAGTAGTAGGCGATGCCACTTTGTAAAGAAACACTATGTGCCTGCACACAAACCAATAGACTGAACACATAAGACGCATGTGCATGATGTCACCGTTTTCACAAATTTGCATTTTTTGTAGTTTACAATGGGAAAATATTCGTTTTCAAAAGCTTGCACTTTGAAACCCCAAACTCACATCAGTTGAGCCAATGTTTCGCAAAGGCATAGCATGTACATTTTACAGGCTTACGTGAAGTTCTGTGTCTTGGCAGTAGGAAAGGTATTTTAACTGTTTTGCATAGTTGTGTTTTGTGTAATGCTGTGTTGTGTTGGGTCATTTCAGGGTCTGTCATGGTCACAAGCTAATTTGCCTGCAGGGATGTAAATAGTTATCTGAAAAGTCATTTATCTTGTCTTATTGGCAAACAAACAGATACACTCTTGCAAACCCACATACAGGTGCATCTCAATAAATTAGAATGTCATGGAAAAGTTCATTTATTTAAGTAATTCAACTCAAACTGTGAAACTTGTGTATTAAATAAATTCTATGCACACAGACTGAAGTAGTTTAAGTCTTTGGTTCTTTTAATTGTGATGATTTTGGCTCACATTTCACAAAAACCCACCAATTCACTATCTCAACAAATTAGAATACTTCATAAGACCAATAAAAAAAAATATTTTTAGTTATCATGGCGTGTGTCTTATGTAAGGCAGTGCTGCTGTGTGTGCATTGTTCACCCATATCTTTGTGTTTATGTGTGTTTGAGCTGTTTATTTGACCCTGTCTGATCTTACAGCTGGCTGGTAAGGGGAGAGGTGGCAGACATGGCCAAAGCTGAGGATGAGAGCAGGAACAGCAGCCTGCGGAGAAAGAAACCGCCCTGGCTCAGACTGGACATCCCCATTGCCCCGAACCTTGTGGAGGAACATAATAACTTTCTCCAGGTGGATATTTGATGTTACACATTTCCTCAAGATATTTTGACTTACTTGTGTTTCCATGAAATAAATAAAAATCATTAAAATATTTCACCATTTACTACAGCCCGTCATGCGTAACAGCTTGTACCTGCGGAGTGCCAGCGTACCTACTGAAAACATCCAGCTCAGAAGCCTGCCGGTCGATTCCAATGCGTGCCGCAGACCCTCGGTCCTGCGCAAACCCTCCATCTCACAGACCATCAAAAGGTAAGACCGCACATCCAAAAACACACATACACTACCAGTCAAAACTTGTGGGTCAGAACAATTTTTATTTTTTTAAAGAAATAGATTTTTTTTTAAGCAAGGATGCATTCAATGAATCAAAAGTGTCAGCAAAAGCATGTATAATGTTACAAAGAATTGTGGAAAAAATGTATCACAGTTTCCACAAAAATATTAAGTAGAACAAATTTTTTCAACATTGATAATAATAAGAGCGGTTTCTTGGGCACCAAATCAGCATATGATATATTAAAATGGAAAACTGTTATTTTAAATTGTAATAATATCTCACAATATTACTGTGTTTGATTAAATAAATGCAGCCATGGTGAGCATGATGGACTTTTTGGCCACACTTTATTTAAAAAGTCTCGCCATCAACAAACCATTAACTACTACTTTTGGCTCAGTAAACTCCTAATTTGCTGCTTATTAATAGTTAGTAAGGATGTTGTTAAGTTTAGGTATTGAGTAGGATTAAGGATGTAGAATATGGTCATGCAGAATATGTGCTTTATAAGCACTAATAAACAGCCAGTATGTTAATAATAGGCATGCTAATATGCAACTAGTTAATAATGAGAATTGGTCTAAAGTGTTACCGACTTTTTTCAAAAACATCTTCCTAGCAAAAATCTTACCAACCCCAAACATTTAAGCAGTAGTTGTATATAAGGTAAAGTGTGTGATTTCACTCATGACACTGAACTAAGGGTGTTTCCATGACAACGATGTACTAAAAATGGAAAAGTTTTTCCTTTGTGTTTTTGAAAAGGTTTGCGTACAGACAGCAACGTTGTGAAAACAATCCTGTTCACACGGATCCACAAAAACATCAAAAGATGCTGTATTATGTATGCCAGGCCAGTAGTAGGCGATGCCACTTTGTAAAGAAACACTATGTGCCTGCACACAAACCAATAGACTGAACACATAAGACGCATGTGCATGATGTCACCGTTTTCACAAATTTGCATTTTTTGTAGTTTACAATGGGAAAATATTCGTTTTCAAAAGCTTGCACTTTGAAACCACAAACTCACATCAGTTGAGCCAATGTTTCGCAAAGGCATAGCATGTACATTTTACAGGCTTACGTGAAGTTCTGTGTCTTGGCAGTAGGAAAGGTATTTTAACTGTTTTGCATAGTTGTGTTTTGTGTAATGCTGTGTTGTGTTTGGTCATTTCAGGGTCTGTCATGGTCACAAGCTAATTTGCCTGCAGGGATGTAAATAGTTATCTGAAAAGTCATTTATCTTGTCTTATTGGCAAACAAACAGATACACTCTTGCAAACCCACATACAGGTGCATCTCAATAAATTAGAATGTCATGGAAAAGTTCATTTATTTAAGTAATTCAACTCAAACTGTGAAACTTGTGTATTAAATAAATTCTATGCACACAGACTGAAGTAGTTTAAGTCTTTGGTTCTTTTAATTGTGATGATTTTGGCTCACATTTCACAAAAACCCACCAATTCACTATCTCAACAAATTAGAATACTTCATAAGACCAATAAAAATATTGAGATGCACCTGTATAATGGCAAAGATTTACATTAGCATAATGCTTGGTGACGCAGTAGCAAAACTGATTGCATAGTGTTCACAGCCTTCTTTATTTCAGTGTCATGTTTAATTTGGTTAAAATCAGAACTTGTTTGTAAAAGCCTTGTTTTTTTGATGCCGGGCTTCTTTGCTGTTTGAAGAGGAGATCAGGAGTGAAAGATTTCTGGTCACCGTTGACCCATTTCTATTCCACGGGGGAAAGATGTTTGTGACACAGATACACAACTTATTCTGAAGTTTATTCTTTATTTAGTACATATGCTGTCTTTAATAAATCATTAGCTTTTTGGCCTCCTTTGAAAATCCATCTTGCGCTTGTAACTGTGTTTATAGCTGATCAGCCAGTCACTATGCTGCAAAAACAAGTTTGACCTCTGAATCTGGTATGACTAATGGTTAATTACTATCAGAGACCAGTTAAAAACCAGCTACCAAACACTGAAGCTGAATTTTCCAGCAGTGGCCTTTTAGTAGCCTATCTGATACAATGTCATATTTTTATGCTGTGACTGAGCTAAGAGGCTAATGCATTATTAATGACGGTATAGGTGCTAAATAAAAAATAAAGTCAAGAATGTGTTTTGTATCTGTCTTCTGTGCTTATTCTTTTTAAATCGCTGACTGCTCTCTAGACTCCCGGCCAGTAACAAGCACTGTTTATCGTAATGGCTTTGGATGTTTTATCTTCCTGGTATGACTTGAAGTCCTCCACTGTGAGGAGACACAGCAGTAAATCACGCTAATGTATTTATGTTCGTTTTGACTGCATGTGCACATTTCTTTTTCAGCATCTGTTCTTGTGCTCATATTTTACAAAACCAGTATGATATAGAGTCTGTCCTCTTTGTTAACCTTCTTTCTACTGCTTTTCTTCTGCAATTAATATGATCCTGTCAGCTTCTTAAATGCAACTAATTTTTTATCCAGCTCTGCTTTTCTTCTGTAACTAAACTGGGTGCTTTTCTATCTTTTCTCTTTTCCCTTGTTTTCTCATCTGCCTTTCCTGATCCTCCTCACATCATCCCCTCCAGTCCCACAGGGAAGAGGGTACGCTTTGAGCAGATGAGCACCGTCCTGGTTAAAGGCCAGTGTTTCTCACGTCTGGAACCCCCCAGACGTCAGTCACTGCCTCAAATCGTCCTCAGGTACCGTGGAACCAATATAGACCCACTGAAGTCAAAATTCATAGAGTATGCAGTCAGATTAAACAGAGAGAATGCAGAGAGAATTTTTTTTTTCTCAATTTTTCCACATAGTTTAAAGTAATAATCCGTTTGGATCAGGCATTTGTTGTTGTCTTAACTCTTTTATTAAAACAAATTCATAAATTGTGGTTTTCAACAATATATGGAAATATTCAGACTTTTTAATCTTTTTTGCCCACGCTTAGTTTAAAGGGGTCATATGATGCTATTTTAAAGATCATTATTTGGTGTAACAGAATATTTTGACATGCTTTAATGTTCAAAAAACATTTAAAATAACATAGTACCTGGTCAGCCATAAAACTGTTGGAGCACACACAGACTCCTACACAAAGTTGAAAAAGAGCTCCTTTCTTTCTCTGCACAAAAACAAGAGCGCATCAAAGCCTTCACATCTGTGTCTATGGGTTTAGCTGTGTTTTAAGATAATCAACTGATAGTATATTGGCTCTTGAGTCCACCATGTGTCTGCCATCAAAGGAATATCTGAGCTGTGGGAGAAGAACATGTAATGACAGAAAGTGTTATTCACAATGCTGAAAAAACTGCTATGTGGGCCTCTTTCGGCTATTTTCAGCTCTGCCGCTTGTTGTGACTCATGCTTTATTAATGTAAACTTTGTTTTGCACAGGTTTGATGCCACTAGTATCGATTCACAGTGTTGCAGTGAGGGGTTTCTGGAGTCTTGGGGTTGTAAATGTGTCTCGTCTATATTCTGATTAATTCAGCTTTAGAAAAACTATATAAATAATGGTTATTTTAATTGCATTGACACTACACAACGCTAGTTTCTACAAGTAAGACATAAAATAAATAATTTATATAAGTTTTATACATCTAATAGTAATAGTGGGGAGAAAAAGATATGCTGTCATCTCAAATATTTCCACAGTTATGGTGTAAATATTACTATTTAAAATAAATGTATACAATTAAATTAAATTAATTACAAATATAAAAATGTATTTTTAGTAGCCATTATTCTAGTCTTCATTGTCACACGATCCTTCAAAAAATTTATTTACTGTGGATTTGGATCAATTTAATGCATCCTTGCTGAATAACAGTATTCATTTCTTTCAAAAATAAATAAATAAAAATAAAATTCATATACTGACCCCAAACTCTAGAATGGCAGTTTATATAATAGAAAGACAATATATTATTTATTTGGTGAATTCTTGAAAAAACATTACATGAAAACAATAATTTAGGAAACATCTTATCTTTATAATATTATGCTTCGTTTTATCTTACACAGTAGGTCCTTATACATAAAGATATAAAGCTGCCTATGTTTTATTAAGGGGTTCTTTATTTTTAGGGGTCCTGGCCATCACCATCAACAAACCCTTGCTTTATAGCAGGGTGTAATTGTACCATCTCCCCATTTAAATTCGGGACTCCACCTCTCTGTCATTGACAAAACTATCCACAAGTTAATTGATTCACTGTTCAGACTAATAACTGTTAAAAACCACTGATGTGCACGGTGCTTGTTGGGAATTGCATGTCAGATTGTGAGGGGGTTGAATGATGTTGAATTTCCTCCACCAGAGTTTTTGAAAGTAATTTGCAATGGACTGTTATAGAGGAGACTGTATTATTGTTTGAGGTGTGTGTGATTGAATGTGTGAGCAAGTGTGTGTGCTCTTATTTGACACTTATCTCATGTTTTGGCACGTTCCCTACCCTCTCTCTCTTTCTCTCTGTTTTCGGTCTTTCTTTTTTAGTCAGATGAGCTGGTATTTTACTGGGTGTTTACACACACTCCTCAAACACTATTTGAGTAGGCGGCAAGAGTAAAGTGGAGTTGCTGTCGGGATATGAATCACTGCTGTATGGTCTCAGACACATTAAGCGTTTAAGCAAGTACTGATCCTTCAGACTTACTTGGAGTGTAGCAGGTTTTCTGCCTGAACTCTGACATCAAGGAAATGTCTTGTTTGCCTCTCTGACATCATGTGATATAGGGGGTAGAAGGAAGGGCAAGTCAATATATTTCACTCCGTGTGAAGGCTTCTGTTCCCCCTCTACCTCAGACATGACCTTCCTTGCCTCCTGGGATGAGCTAGACAGGTAGGTCAAGGGATAGTTTTAATGATTCACAGTGTCTTTATGATTGATGTGGATTTTTTTTAATCAAATATTTGAGCTTTTGGATACGTTTGAGACTTTTTTTTAAAACAGTCAGCTTTTTAAACAGGTAGGACAGCTTTTTAATTTATTAGTTTAATTTGTTTTGTGAATGCATAAACTTGATTTTGGAAAGTGTTTGTACTTTTTAGTAGGGTTGTAAATTGGTGTGGTTTATGGTCTTGTTTGGTTTATAGATCATCTCAATGTGTCTGGTTTATTAATTGGTGAAGTATTTGGGTTTTTTCGGTTACACACCGCTATGGAATACTTGATTTTGATTGGTCAGTTGTATGTAGTATATTTGATCGTTGTCAGGTTTAGTTTTGATAGTTGTACCTTTATTAATTAATCTCACTAAATTTTGCTAGCTTTCTCCAAAAACAATTACTTATTTAATTTTACTTCTAAGGTCAATGAATCTTGTTTTAGTTTTTTAGTTTTTTTGGTGCATAGTAGTGCTATGCTTAGCAGTGATTTTTTTTCATCACCACATTGAGTGCTTACAGTTAAGGAGTTTGCAGTTATTCATTGGATAGCAGAACAGTTCAAGTTATTTTCTTGGTTGATTTTACTGAAAATATTCTTTCTCAAATCATTCCTCCAAAAAGAGGGTGACATTAAGCTGGTGACTCCCCCTCTGCTACCTTAAAAGGTCTTCCCTCAGCTGGCCTCCCTTGTAATGATGCACAACCGACTCTGTTATTACTACATGTCCTTTACTCTAAACACTGCTGATGTCCTCACTGTACTACCAGCATTTTGTCAGGTTTAGTTTTGATAGTTGTACCTTTATTAATTAATCTCACTAAATTTTGCTAGCTTTCTCCAAAAACAATTACTTATTTAATTTTACTTCTAAGGTCAATGAATCTTGTTTTAGTTTTTTCGTTTTTTTGGTGCATAGTAGTGCTATGCTTAGCAGTGATTTTTTTTCATCACCACATTGAGTGCTTACAGTTAAGGAGTTTGCAGTTATTCATTGGATAGCAGAACAGTTCAAGTTATTTTCTTGGTTGATTTTACTGAAAATATTCTTTCTCAAATCATTCCTCCAAAAAGAGGGTGACATTAAGCTGGTGACTCCCCCTCTGCTACCTTAAAAGGTCTTCCCTCAGCTGGCCTCCCTTGTAATGATGCACAACCGACTCTGTTATTACTACATGTCCTTTACTCTAAACACTGCTGATGTCCTCACTGTACTACCAGCATTTACACACACTTCAAACACTTGAAGACTCTGTCCAGGATTGTGTGTTAGGGGGTACACACTAATGTATTTTTGTCTTGTTTTCCAGTAAAGTAACATGTAAGCATCCTTAAAATAAGACCGGTTTGTTTGAGAAGCGATATTGCATAAGATATTAAGAGATTATTATATCTTTGAATTAAATGTATATCTAAACCCAGGGTTTTCAAATATTTTTGTCAGATGAACCCCTTAAAATCTTAGGGAGTAATTTTAAGTTTAAGTTAATATTTCAATAATTTAACTATATGTTTGTGCTTTTTGATGTTGGTTAATGCTCACGTGACCTGCAAGTGAACAGATTTTTTTTTTTAATTATTATTATACTTTTGTAATTAAATACTCTAATTATAAAAATGAAGTTATAAATGTATTATTTTTGTAAATTACACTTTAATTGTAAAATTAAACAAAATAAATGAATAAATAATTATGGACCCATATTTAATGAAATTGCTGCCATTGATTTGATAATAGCACTAAGCTATATCATGATTTCAGTTTTATTTTGATTAATTGTGCCACATTTCATTATTTTAATTTTACATTCAATGTAATTATAAGCATTTCATCAATTTTATTTTTCCGCCATTTGGGAAATCTTAAGCATAAATAAATTTAGTGAAAAAAAACAAAACAAATTTTTTTGATAAAAACAAAGATTTTGATTAACAAAATCTTAATTCAAAATCTGAAAACAAAATCTTATTTATTTTTTTACAGTTTTGTATCACAAGTTAATTTATTGTGTCTTATGAATGTTTTTATTTGTACTTTAAAACAAAACATAAATACAGAAAAAAATCATAGTATGATTTTATCATATTAAAAATTTGTTTTATCCATTGATGTTAGACACTCATGAATCTTTCTTTAGAAAAGAGTTAATTCACGAGATTGCAGTAGACCACGGTTGTTTTGGAGGTCTCAGGAGGTTAGTTCATTCAGAACCTCAGACATGTTTTGACTCTTTACTCAGATTACACAGTGGTTTTGATCATGTTTTTCCATTCTCTCACTTTGTACACATGGTGTAGTAAAACTGTTGTTTTTACTATTACTATAATTAACAATAAATGTGACTGCAGGGGCACAGCAGACTGGTTTGGGGTCAGCAATGATGTGGATGCCACTCAGAAATGGCAGCGGAAGAGCCTTCGTCACTGTACCCAGCGCTACGGCAAACTGAAGCCTCAGGTGATACGCGAAATGGACCTGCCCAGTCAAGACAATCTCTCCATGACCAGTACTGAGACCCCTCCTCCACTATACGTCCCCCCCTCACAGCATGGCATGCAGAGGGTAAGCTGGACACATACTGATCCCTTTATAATGGTGCAATCCAAAATAGCTTAAACTGTTCTATTTGAAACCACTTTGTTTCTATAAAACATTGGACTTCCATTAACATTTCCCATTAACATTTACTATGTGGTTTTGATGGTTTATGATACAGATGGGGTGATCGTGACTCACTGTTTAGGCTTTTTGTGGTTGCTGTCTGCAGATCGTAGACCCGCTGGCTCGGGGTCGAGCGTTCCGTAACGTAGAGGAAGTGGACGGTCTTAGTATACCTCAGACCCCCATCACCCCCTGTGCCGCTTCCCTGTGCTCCTTCACCAGCTCCCGCTCTGGCTTCAACCGACCCCCCCGTAGACGAAAGCGTGAGTCTGTCGCCAAAATGGGCTTCAGAGCGGCTGCTGCTCTGGTGAAGGTAAGAGCCGATTGATAGACAGCAATGTTGCATGTTGCGTCTGCCTCGAGTATGATTTATAACAGTGGTTCTCAACAAGGGGGCCGGGGCCCACTGAAGGGCCTCAGCAAACTTCCAAGGGGGACTTAAAATTATTTAATTATATATATACTAAAATTTAAAAAAATTTATTTCTTTTTTTCTCCTCAGTAAACATGTTTTTTTGTTAAACAACATACTGAAAGGGATAGTTCACCAAAAATGAAAATTTTGTCATTAATGAATCACCCTCATGTCGTTCCAAACCCGTAAGACCTTCATTCATCTTCGGAACACAAATTAATGTATTTTTGATGAAATCTGAGAGCTTTCTGACCCTGCACAGACCGCAACACAACTGACACGTTCAAGGCCCAGAAAGGTAGTGAGGACATTGTTAAAATGGTCCATGTGACAGTGGTTCAACCTTAATTTTATGAAGCTATGAGAATACTTTTTGGCACAAAGAAAATAATAATGACTTCATTCAACAATTTCTTCTCTTCGATGCACGTTCAAGAGAGTACCACGACTCATATAAAATATCTTAATTTGTGTTCCGATGAGGAACGAAGGCCTTACAGGTTTGAAACGACATGAGGGTGAGTAATTAATGACAGAATTACAATTTTGGGAAGAACTATTCCTTGAATCAGAATCTTGAATTTTCTGGAATCACAATTCATTTGAGTTATGATTTTTTTTTTTTTTTTTTATTTTTTAACATTCCCATTTTTATGTAAAAATATTAACATTCCCAGTTTTATGTTAATAAAAATGTTTGAAAATTGTCATAATTCAAGCAAATATCTTGCCCAATTTGGGTGGTCTTCAAGTCAAAAAGGTTGAGGACTACTGACTTCTACCATTTAGTTACATAGAACTGAATAGCTCCAAAAAACGATTTCATTTCCATGCTTTAGTTTTATTATCATCCCCCAGACATGAACACAACAAGTTCCCAGACAGGAACAAACAACGGGATAAAGCGACAGACTCAATTGCTGACATTTGCTGGGGGGAAAAAAAATCACCTTTTGATTTGAGTCAATAATCATTCTTTAAAATTCGGAAATCTCCTTTGAGCTCGAGCCCCTAATGTCAAAGTGATGTGAATGCCATTGGAACAAGGCATCGGACATCCAATAAATCCAGCCGTGGTGATTATCATAGATTACTTCAGAGGCTCACTTTGACGTCCTTGTAAAGATTGCAATAAATATTACCATCCCCCGTATAATCTGTTATGTAAAAGTTTATCTCTGGCTTGACTTGTTGGCTCTGGATTTGGCCCAGTTCCATTTAGTGCCTGAGCCCAGATGACCAGGCTATAGGCCGGGAACAACGCTAACAGATGGCTATGATAATTCCACTGGAATGTTCAGCTGTTAGTCTGATAGAATATTCTGGAGCAGGTTGAGGTAATCCCCTGCTTGGCCACAGAATCAGCACAGCTGCATTGGAAAGGACATTAGGATCTTACCCATTGTTTGAGATGTATAACATGAGTCCTATAATTTCACAGTTGTTATGTTCATTTCTATTCATTATATGAACACTGAGTATAGTTGTAAGCATGATGCTGTTTATGAGGACGATAGTAAAGATTACGGTGGTTTTAGGGACGCTCTCTGCGGGAAGGTGCCACTCGGCAAGTGCATTGGCGGAGTTTCGCCACAGCTAGTTTTCTGGATGAGGACACTGTGGATTTCCCAGATGAACTGGACACCTCCTTCTTTGCCAAGGTGAAAATAAATATAAAACCTGACGTTTACAACCCAGACCATTTCAGTGCTGCCACCTAGGGGTTGATATATGTAAAGTTTATTGCAAGTGATCTAATGAGTCATCATTTAAATTGTTGTTAAGCTGAAAGCTGTGTATGTGTATATATCTTAAGTCATTTTAATACTTCGCAACATTTCAATTTTTTGTTATTTCTTGTTATTTTAATGATTTCGTTTTTCAGTTAATATTCATATTTTACTGTTATCATTATTTACATTTCTGAAAACTATTTTTAATTTGTTTTTTTTTTTTACAATAACAACACTGGCTTGGTTAGGGAAAATGGCTGGGAAACAAAACCGTTATTATTTTTGTTGGACACTTAAATGAATCCATTGTATGTAACCAATGTAGCCATTCTGTCATTTTAGGATGGGCTTGCACATGAAGAGCTGTCCACATACGCAGACGAGGTGTTTGAGTCTCTTTCTGAAGCTGCCATTAAAGAAACTGATGCCAGTAGAGCTGGAGATGAGAGGGACCTGACAGGCAGTGCCCTAGAGAGGACAGAACTAGAGCGGAGCCATCTCATGCTGTGAGTCACATGCACACATGACAAACATGTTTGAGCTTTTAATATTATTCTGAATGCTTTTTAAGTGGACTCCCCATCTCTCTTCAGGCCTCTTGAGAGGGGATGGCGTAAGGGAAAGGATGGTGCTCTGATTCAGCCTAAAGTGCGATTACGGCAGGAAGTGGTGAGTGTGAGTGGTCAGCGGCGTGGACAGCGCATTACTGTGCCTGTTAAGAAACTCTTTGCCAAGGAGAAGCGTCCTTATGGTCTTGGCATGGTGGGCCGACTGACCAACCGCACCTACCGCAAACGCATTGACAGCTATGTCAAGAAACAGATAGAAGACATGAATGACCACAGGTATTAACAACAGTATTGTGGGTGGGAGCCTTTTTAAAATACGTGATATAGATGGTCTCTGGATATGTTTGAGATACTGAATTATAGGTGTCTGTACAGGGTGATGAATTGGTGTTTTTTTATCCCACAGGCCTTTCTTCACTTACTGGATCACCTTTGTCCATTTGTTGATTACCATATTGGCAGTTTCCATCTATGGCATTGCACCTGTGGGCTTTTCACAACATGAGACAGTTGATTCTGTTAGTAAAACCATGTGTATTTGGTTTTGTTACACTGTACTTCTTTTTAATATGGTGTGTAACAGGTTATGTCATCTGTTGTAGGTCTTGCGAAACAAAGGAGTTTATGAAAACGTCAAATTCATGCAGCAAGAAAATTTCTGGGTTGGACCAAGCTCGGTAAATATATATACATCACTTTATTTGTGTACATGGTCACTAAAAGCGAAAAAAGGAGTTGTTATAGAATACAGTTATGAAATGCCAAAAGTGATTATTTTAAAGTATTAAACTAAAAACGATAAGGCTTTTATCAAAGTATTTGCACATGTTGATAGATGTACCATGGTAAGGGGCCTTTATGGTTTATTTTCAAACTAATTGTTTTGCTACATCCATATTCAAATACAACAAATCTTTTTTTCAATCATAAACTTTAAAAGGAAAATGTGTAATATTTTGAACATGAATTATTAGGCTATAAAATACTGTTTTGAATAGTCTTGGATAAATAATGTTCTTAACTAATACTAAAACTGTTATAAATTATTTTGGTAAGTGAAATGAAGCTAAAATAATATAAAATAAAATCATTCAAAAAATAGTGAAATATTATCAATAATTAAAGTGTAAGCTTCTAAAATTACTCAAATTAAAACTTAAATAAAAATAAAGCTACATAGAAATATTTATAAATAAAAATAAACGCTAATTAAAAAAGTGTGGGGGAAAAATAAAAATTGAAAATATGAATAAATACTATTATAGTAAATAAATAATTCTAAAATAAAGTAGATTGAGTTTAGTATGTTCTCATTATGCTCTTGCCTAATATGCAGTTCTTGTTCCTGGCCTGCAGGAGGCGCTGATTCACCTCGGGGCTAAGTTCTCCCCCTGCATGCGTCAGGATCAGGAGGTGCACCACCTCATTCAGGAGAAGAAGAACATTGAGCGGCACTCGGCCTGCTGCGTCCGCAATGACCAATCAGGCTGCGTGCAGACCTCTCAGGAGGAGTGCTCGGTCAGTTCCTGTGTGACCTCACATATCGACATTAATGTCAACCTATTTTTACACAAATGTCCCTGTAATGTTCTCAGAGTACACTGGCATTATGGGTAAAGTGGCCTCAGCCCCCAAGTGCTCCATATCTGGAGGGGAAAGTGCGTCAGTATGGCTCTGTGTGCCATCAAGACCCCAGGTACAATTACCCTCTTTATTTTTTTACTCTTTAACCCTTTTACTCTTTAACCCTCTTTTGATTCTTTTACCCATTCTCATCGCCTGTGGATTTAATTATCTTATTTATTTACCACATTTATACCTTTAGGATTTGTCTGGAGCCTGCCTCAGTTACTCCTCATGAGTGGCCTGATGACATCACTAAGTGGCCGGTGAGTTTGCTACAGTGACCGGTGACCAACATGACCACAACATTTCATTTTTTTGCTTCAAAGTAATACTGTTTTTCCTCTCTCAGATATGCACCAGGTACAGCACAGGGAATCACACTAACCTGCCACACATTGATTGTGTCATCACTGGCAGACCCTGCTGTATCGGAACCAAAGGAAGGTGAGGATAACCTGCTGACACCCATTACGCCATGAGATACACTGTAAAAAGGCTTATCTTACTTAGTATTTTTGTCTTGTTTCTAGTTAAAATATCAAAAAATTCTTAAATCAAGATACATTTACTAGATTAGCAAAATGACATAAGATATTTAGTCTTTTTTTCATAAACAAGTAAAATTATCTGCCAGTGTGGTAAGTAAAATAATCTTGTTTTAAGAGTATTTTACATACCCCACTGGCAGATAATGTTACTTATTTTAAGCAAAATTCACTTAATTTAGATTTTTTTTCCCCCTCTCCGGAAACAAGACTAAATATCTTATGTCATTGTGCTAGTAAATTCATCTTGATTTAAAAAAATTTGGTAGCACTTTATTTTAAGGTGTCCTTGTTACATGTACTTACTATTATAATAACAATAAATTATGCCTAATTACATGTAAGTAACCCTAATACTAACCCTAACCATATAGCAAGTACATTTAGTTAATATTACTCAGTAGGCCTACTTAAATGTATAATTACTGTAACAAGGACACCTTAAAATAAAGTATAACCAGCAGTGTATTGCAGTGTATTAACAAGTGATTCACAACAAAGACTGATAACAGGGACAAATATAAATCCATAAAATTCTTTTAAGATATTTAAAAAAAAAAGACATTATCTTAAAGTGCCCCTATTATGGATTTTTGAAAATTACCTTTCATGCAGTGTGTAACACAGCTCTAAGTGAATGAAAACATCCTGCAAAGTTTTAAATCTGAAAGTGCACCATGTATAAAGTTATTGTCTCTCAAAAGAAAGAGTCGACTCTGAATCATTGAAACGAGTCGTTTTTAAAACGAATCCCAAGCCGTTTCATGTTGACCTCAACATAAAACATTAGCATATTGCACTCCCGCTTGTTGGTCTTTTCGGTTGGTCTGAATAAAAATGCAAATTCATTCTTTTCCACTAGGTGCCGCTTTTGGAGCGGTAAAATAGCGGTTTCCCGATAACGCTGTACACAAAGCAGCACTACGCTCACAAACACTGCCTTATCAGGCATTACAGGCATGATGAAATAAAAATGAGACCAATCGGACCAATCACCGCAGATTAGCGTCACGCAATGGAGGGGTTTGGAAAAATTAATCGTTGAGCAAATCATTGAGCAAAAATAAATGCATATTGTAAGACAATGAAAGTGTTTTTTGACCTTGCATGCATGTCAACCTGTTGTTGGGGACTCCCAAGACCAAAATATGAATCTTTCATTACCCATAATAGTGGCACTTTAATGGTAAACATCTAGTATAGCATATGAACTACTGTATTAATGTTTGGGCTTGTTTTTTTTGTGTGTTTTGGAGAGAAGTCTTTTATGCTCCCCAAGGCTGCCTTAATTTAATCAAAGACCGTAAAAACACTGATATTGTGAAATATTATTACAATTTAAAGGAACTGTTTTCTGATTTAATATATTTTAGAATTTAATTTATTCAAGCTGCATTTTCAGCAGCCATTTCTCCAGTCTTCAGTGTCAGATGACCTTCAGAAATCATTCTAATATGCTGATTTGATGCTCGAGAATAATTTCTTATCAGTGTTAAAAACATTTGTGCTGCTTTATATTTTTGTGGAAACTGTGATTAATTTTTTTCAAAAAAGGTTCACAAAAACAGTATTTTTATTGATAGAAATCGTTTGCAACATTGTAAGTGTCTTTGTTGTGTTCAGAATAATTTAAAAGTTTTGTATTCCAGCCTTTCCAGTCATTTTGATCAAAGTAATACATCCTAGTATTAATAATAAAAAAAAAGTACTCACCCCTAACTTTTGAAAGGTAGTTTGTGTTTCTTGCAAAAAATGTATTCTCTCTGAAAACATGAGTAGTTTTGAATGAGAAGGATGTTGTTGGACACCAGATGGTTACAGCATCTACTGGCGGGGGCTGACGAGGGTCATGCAGGAGCGGTATTAACATGAAGTGGTTTGACATCTTGTGGCATATGTCACAACAACTTGTCTTGTGTCAGTGGATTATGGCATGTGAAAAATTGTAGAACAAGATGCAGTATGTTGTGGCACCTTATATGCCGCTGCCTGCCGGCATATAGATGTGTAACACGCACTTAATGACAGACCGTTATTTATTCAATAGTATTGCTTTTAAACATACACTAAGCCAACAATAACTGAGTTCATTTTGTCCTGTTGTATATATTATTACTGAGTGACCTTATATTGTAATATGTTCGTATTAGCCTAGTTTCTCCAAAAATAAATGGCTTCTGCTGTGACTACATTAGGGTGATGGATTATATCTCAATATGTCAATCTTTTATCAAGCATTACTTAATTGACCTTAGCTGCACAAAACCACCCAAAAAAAAAAACCCACAACCATTATTATTGTGTCTCAGTTGTATCGATATAGCTGCCAACTCCTAAAGTCACGTGTCAGTCACTACTGGATGTGCCACAACATTATTCATCATGTTCTGTTATTCTCATGGGCAAATGCCACAATGCACTGACACACAACACAAGATTTAGTGACATATGCCACAAACCACTGAAATGTGTTTATGGCTTCTGTGCATATGATGCTATGCAACTTCATTTTAATACTGTCTCTCGGGCCATGCTAACCAGCCAAGTCTTGACCCCTTGCTTATGACATAAATGTTAGATAAATGTAAAAATGGAAAGTCTCATCTAGTAATAAGTCAAGTGTCAGTCAAGCTCTATCAGATGGTTTAGGTATTAAGATCATGAGAAACGTGTTCAAAATCATACAACAGTTGCAAACTTTTGACTGGTAGTGTATCTCATATGTATATATTGCATATTTAGTGTTTATTGTGTCCTTTGGAAATCAAATTCCTTAAAGGAGTCATATGATGCGATTTCAAGTTTTCCTTTCTCTTTGGAGTGTTACAAGCTGATTGTGCATAGATAAGATCCCTGAAGTTGCAGAGACTAAAGTCTCAAAACCAAAGAGATATTCTTTATCAAAGTTAAGACTCTGCCACGCCCCCCTAAAACGGCTCATTCTAACACGCCCCCACATATCTACCTCACTTTGTGGAAATATTTGCATAATGCCGCCCAAATGTTCACGCAAAGAAAGAAGGTGTGGTTTCAGTAACTGCAGTTAGTGTTGAAGCAGCCATGTCAGGGAGACGCTGTGTGTTTCTAGGCGAAAGCACAGAAACAATCACAATGCACTGGGTCAGCTGGCCAATCAGAGCAGACTGCGCTTGTCGGAAGCAGGGACTTTGTAGAAAACGAAACGTTTGAGAGAGGCGGGGCATAGAGGACCTACAATAATGTACAGTATTTGAAAAATAATGTGTTTTTTGAACATTTACGGATGTCAACATATTCTGTTACACCAAATACACAAAATAATGATCTTTAAAAAAGCATCATATGACCCCTTTAAGGGGTAGTTTACCCAAAAATGTAATTTACTCACCCTTACGTCGTGGGCTTTGGTTAATCTTAGAAACACAAATGAATATATTTTTAGTTTCTGTCCATTGAAAGTAGCCAAAACGTAGATCCAAAAAGGCTACAAATGTGTCGTAAAATGGATCCGTATGAATTGAAAGGTCTAATCAAAGTCTTGCGAAGAGATATAATCACTTTATATGAGGAACAGAATACATTTCTGTTCTGGAAGGTCAGAAGTTACGCACTCACAGGCTTCTGTGTTTACCATATGAGATTTGCTCTGTTATTGAGTTTATATGTGCATAAAAGCCTAAATGAAATCTGTTCATCATAAGAAATGACCACACTGCACCTCTTCAAAAGATTTGGATCAAACCTTGATTCATATGGATTCATTATAATCATTTTGGACCTTTTAAGTTTTGGTTACCTGGACTATCAATGGTGTTTCCAAGATTACGTCTTATGGGTTTGGAATGACGTGAGGGTGAGTAAACACTAACAGAATTTTCAGTTATGGGTGAACTATCCCTTTAAATGTGAATTGTGATTTGCACAGGTGTGAGATTACATCAAGAGAGTACTGTGACTTCATGAAGGGATACTTTCATGAGGAGGCCACACTGTGTTCCCAGGTCAGTGAGCATTTTACCTGTTGACATATAAGTATAGATCTATACATTCTGTTCATTTGTTATGAGGAGCAGTAGTGCAGGTTTATGAATTGCCAGCAGGGGGTGTAAAGACCTTCAGCTGTACCAGTGTCTGTAATTCGAGTGTACTGTCCTTTAGCTATAAATTGTAATTTGTGTAATTATGGATTAAACTGATTATCTGGTCTCAGGTTCATTGCATGGATGATGTGTGTGGCCTCCTGCCGTTCCTGAACCCAGAGATCCCAGACCAGTTCTATCGGCTCTGGCTCTCTCTCTTCCTGCATGCTGGGTGAGTAGGAAGCGTGATCCGTTGCAGGGGGCCTATTGTGAATTTCGCAATAAATAAAATGCAGTGTCAGATTACTTATCCTGACTGCTCTTTCTTGACAAAGGTAAAGCTGTGTTTGATTAATGGCGTAAGTCTCTTCCTGTCTCTGCAGGATTCTGCACTGCCTGGTGTCTGTGTGCTTCCAGATGACCATTTTGAGAGATTTGGAGAAGCTAGCGGGCTGGCTGAGAATCTCCATTATCTATATCCTCAGTGGGATTACAGGAAACCTTGCCAGTGCCATCTTCTTACCGTACAGAGCAGAGGTACAGGACGACTGAGTCTGGATCAGGGCTCTTAAACTCCTCACGTTCAGTAATGAAATCATTAAATCCAACCTGCATATCATTTCTTACTCTTTGCATTGACCTTTATTGTTAAGTAATTTTCCTAAAGATTTTAATACAGCATATACATTTTAAAAAAATTGCTTATTACAGGCCTAAAACACAGATGTCAACGTGCATTTGTAACCTAGATGAAAACAACTCTGATCAGTTGAAAATTTAACGCATGTGCTGATACAATTGCTGTGTTTTAAATTGCGTAATTAGTATGAACTGCATTTGATGGCTTACTTGCTTCTTGACTGCTAATAATGTATGTTGTATGTATATAATCCACCATGTTGGAATTGGCATGTGATCTATGATGTCTGTTGAGTCACTGAAACACATGGCATAGTAAATTCTCAATCGGATACACATTTGGCAGAAGTAGAAATTCACCCTGGCTTTTTCACATGCTATATAGTAGCGAAGTAGACATACTCGGATGCCTAACCACCTAGTTAGCATCCCCCAGGTTATTTGAGTTTCAGACTACTGGTCTATGTGGATAAAACATGATAGTAACTGCTCCTCTATTCTTCTAATGCCAGGTGGGTCCGGCTGGTTCTCAATTTGGCATCCTGGCCTGTCTGTTTGTGGAGCTGTTCCAGAGCTGGCAGATCTTGGCACGGCCATGGTGGGCCTTCATCAAGCTCTCATGCATCGTGCTGTTCCTCTTCGCCTTCGGCCTGCTGCCCTGGATAGATAATTTCGCCCACATCTGTGGCTTTGTCTCAGGCTTCTTCCTTTCCTTCGCCTTCCTGCCCTACATCAGCTTCGGCCGAATGGACATGTACCGCAAACGTTTGCAGATTCTAGTGGCGCTTACTCTTTTCCTGGGCATCTTCTCCAGCTTCGTTGTACTCTTCTACGTTTACCCCGTCAAGTGTGAGTGGTGTGAGCTTCTCACCTGCATCCCGCTGACAGACAAGTTCTGTGAAAAATACGACCTCAATGCTCACCTCCACTGAGGCCTTGCAGAAGAAGGGCTAGAATGGAGAACAGTTGGACACCAACTTAATCTTTCTGCAGGCCTGGAATGATTTGATTACAGATTCTTTGACTTACAACATACAATCTTTTTATATAATGTACTTTCTAAAGAAGGTTTTATTGTTTTTAATTTCTCCAGCTCAGAGAAGAGCCCACCCCAGGAGGGAACAATAATAATTATGTCAGTCGTGCCTTTTCACTCAGTACCAGCTACTGCCATATCCTACAAGATCAGAGCACTTTTGAGGCCAACCTGTGTGTAGTGCTACTACAGTGGTAATGTTTGGTAGTGTTTTAGCTACCTGATAACATGTAACACAAAATACAATGTGACAAAATCTCTAAGTCTGCCTTCATTTTTTTTCTCGTCTTTTTTGTTCCTTAAAATAGTAGGATATTGTGAGTTTATTTGCATAGGGACAATACAAAAAACATAATTTTAATTAAAAGACTAACAAATGATGCTCATTTGCATCTCAAATAGTGCTTTAAGGAAGGCACTGCACCCAACTCAATGTCTGTTCCAAATAGGAAGCAGTATAATTATGCTGTCTTATAGGGGAGGATCACTGTGTTCTTTGTGGAAGAAGCAATCCCATAATGACTTGCAATAAGCTCATTTCTGTGCTAAAATTCATTTGATACTAAAATGTTAACAATCAAGTACAAAAAGTAAAATAATCATAGATACATTTATTAAATCTAATCATTAAAACATAGAGGAGCGATTAACACTAATAAAAACATATAATGTTTATTATATTATTATATATTTATAATATTAAATAGCACAACCATTTCCAACATGGATAATAATAAGAAATGTTTAGTAAACACCAAATCATTATATGAACGATTTCTGAAGAATCATGTGATACTGAAGACTGAGTAATGGCTGTTGAAAACTCATCTTTGAAATAAATTACATTAAAATTACATCAAAAGCAATACAATTGTAATCAAATAAATGCAGCACTGAGCTTTTTTCTTTTTTTTTTTTTCTTTTTTCAAACAAACAAGAAAAATCTTACCAACCTCACACTTTTGAATGGTATTATTTATAAAATAAACTTACAGACTAGTAAATAGGTTTTTATGAAAATAAGTATGCCTTTATAAGTAATAATAATCTTTATTTTAAGGTCCAGTTCTCACTGTTAACTAACTATTAAGTACAACCTTTGCTTCAATAAACTCTTAATTTCTATTTATTAATAGTTAGTAAGGTAGTTGTTAAGTTTAGGTATTGGGCATTAAGAATGTATAAAATGGTCATACAGAATATGTGCTTTATACGTACTAATAAACAGCCAATATGCTAGTAAGTAACACGCATGCTAATAAGCAACTAGTTCATATTGAGAATTGGTTCCTATGCTAGTGCTACCGAATAATAATTTTTGAGGGTTATTGGCATTAAAAATAAAAAAATAGTGTTGTAGTGTTAGCTTAGCAAAATGCTAATGACAAAGTCTATTGAAATCAATTGTGAGTCTTGCCTCTGTTCACTTTGTGGAAACCGCATCATTTGTAAGTGTTGCTGGATCAAAAGGATGCTCCCTTAGAAGGAAGTTGTCTGTTTACACAGTAGACAGCAATTCAACTCACTATGTTTTGTAGAAGAGTCATAATGAATTTGATTGTGTTGATATGAATGGAAACTACATGTCACATCTAAACTGTCCTCAGCTGAGTATCAAAATAGTATAGCCTATTAGAGATATACTAATAAATGAATTTCCATTTGGCAAGAAACGTGGTTTTACGGACCCAGAGCCCTGCCACGTGCACACACACGTCTGTTCTTCAGACAGCTGCATGTGTTTGCATACTCATCTGTGACAGAGGATGATTGGCCCGGGTCTCAGAGCAGCTCTTTGTGCCGTAAGTGTGTGGGGGAGGTTCACGGTTTGCCCGTGCCACCCTGCCTGCCATCATCCTGAAGGATCTGCGGGAGTCTGGAGAGCGCTTCACTGCATTAATGGAGCTCCATCTTCACGGTCCAATGTTTCTCCTCCACCTCCTGTAAAAAATTTTTTTTTAAAAACAAGAGAAAAATGCTTCTCTATTGTGAGCTATTCTAATTACAAGTCTCCCATCCCCCGTTTCCCTAATGTAGCAAACACAACAAGCAAACCCAGTGTTAGTTTAGCCGAGATGGTAATTAAAATCTAACTAATTAATGTGTGCGTTGGGCTCTGGACTCAAGTGCTCTTCCGCTGCTGTTCACAAACAGAGCCACTGTGGCTTAAAGTCTTAGATCTGTCACAAGGAACAGTTCCCAGCATTCCATGTCATCATATGCGTTTTTAACTTCTTCGCTGACCCGTCTGCTCCTTCCCTGATTCTGATAAGGACAAAGGAGCAGCTGAGGGAAGCACTGCAATCAGATCTTTTTAGCAGCCCTATACATCAAGCCCCACACAGGCACTTGAGAGGAAATTAGCCATCTCTCCCCCAGCCCCCAGCCTCTCCGTCCACTGGCCTATAGAGATGGTAATTTTAGGGTAAGAGGGCCATATCGCAAATCATTGATCAGAATCAAATCAGCATGCAGGGGGATCCTCTAATCCGGCTACTTCAGTTGTGCATAACAGCTATTTGCTGATTAGCGGGCTGCTCGAGAATATTCGAGATACAGTGCCGTGACGTCTCTCTCCATCAATCCCTCTCGCTAATCTCCTTGATTTCTGTTTTAGTACATCCTCATCTGTTTTTTCAATAGTACTTCTTCAATTGACTCCAGGAACAAAATATGAATATAGGGGTCTTTCGGTCATATTTAAGCATATAATACAGTAAGGTTCAAAAGTCTCTTTCTCTTATTCAATATCTTTTAGATTCATTACAAATCCACAATTACAGCTCCACAAGTTCATCTGAAACCTGATGATCATGTTCTCCAGCATGACTTGAACTGATCCTTAAACCATCTTGTGCTTCAAAACAAGCAAAAACATCAGAACTTTTGCATGGAGTTCATATAGTATCACAATTGCTTCTTCATTTTCAATTGTTCATAACTCATAAAAAAGCTAATACTAGATTTTGCATCACAAAATGTACGGTCTACGGTGTACGGGGTCTTATGGCACAAAATGCCACTAAACTAGACAAAAATGCAACTGCACAAACAAATTAAATCTATTGCATCTATTGCTAACAAAGTGAAAATTAATAGAAAGTGTCGATTGCGGCATTAGATTAAGATCTGCTCATGTTGCATCGTATTTCATTTTAGCGTTTTTACAGTTTTGCGCATTATAACCAATCACACAATTCTGTTGAGCTTAGGAATGTAATGGCCAATCAGAGGCGTTCAGATGAGTCATCGCTGAAACTCATCAGCTTTGTTGAGTGCGCGCGCGTTCGTTGACTGAAATCCGGACTCTTGCGAATTCTCTCATCATAAACAACAAAGCGCAGATGTACATACACTGTAAGTAAGAGATTAATTTCGCAGTGTAGACAGCTTCAGTGATTATAACAACAGTTTTTTTTTTTTTGAGAGTGCTTAAACTTCTAATGTTTTAATTAAATTGTAATCACGTTAAATACAAATTCAGTCCATTTAAACATATTTTATTAGCCTACATGACACCCATGTCTGGTTCTTGCCTAAAAAGACATGATGTTTGTATTTAATAGATTTGGCTGCTTTTAGCCTTACCCTGGAGTTGGTTCACCCTCCACCTATGGACCCCACTATGTATTAGACCAGTAATTCTCAACCTTTTTGACTTTAAGGCCCCCAGTTGTCCAACACAATTTTCAAAGGCACCTCATAAATCACTAATTCTGCTAAATCTAATTTTAATAATGATTTAAGTCATCCTGAGGCCTTCTAGTGGGTCCTTGGTCCCCTGGTTGAGAACCACTGTATTAGACTGCATAAAGATGTCTCATAAAGATGGCCTGGCTGAATATAAACGTTTACCAGATTTAACAGTTGACCCCTTCGGTCAGAAAGGGGACATTTTTTTCTTTTAGCTGTTGACAGATTAACCACACTTCTGATCAGTGAAATGAGACATCCTTGCAGTGCTGTAGACCGAGGCAGGATGTGTTTTTACTGAAATACAAACACCGAACCAATTCTTGGCTTGACCTCTTCTTGCATCTGTGGCATAGTGGTTATCACATGCTTCAGTCATGTTAAGCTGTGGTGCAGCTGGTCGCTATTTCAAGTATTTTTCTTTCCTGTCAACTCAAGACTTTTTCCTAAGACTTTTTTTCCCAATAAAATATCCAAAAATTTATTTCAGAATTAGAGCTGCACCAATATTAAAATTCTGCTTCATAAACCAATAATCATGGTATGGCATGTAATTTTTACAAGCAATTTTGCCTTTCTGAATTGCAAATGAAAAATCTTGGAAACACTTTATAATTATAATGCATTATAATTATTCATAATGTGTGTTTTAATACATTATATCTTGTCGTAAATAATTATAACCTAATTTAAAATGCATAGTGTAACAATGAATTGATAAGTGTTATAATGTATTAACTTTGGTTACAATTATTCATGAGATTGTAGAATGCAATCTTGTAAGGTGCATTACAAGGCATAATTAATGCATTAAAACTACTTTTATAATGCATCATACATAAAGGCTTTAAGTAAAGTGTTACCCAAAACTCAAAACTGCAATCAATCGTTTTATGCCCTAAATTTGAGCATCACAACATTAAAATGTACAGTATGAAAAAAATTACTGTTATGATTATTTCTAAAGAAATGTACCTTTTTTTTTTTAAATGCACACTCGATGAGACTTTGACGTGACTTGGTTATATTATATTATATTATAGATATTTAAAATGTTTGAAAAGTCTCTTATGCTCTCCAAGTCAGCTTTTATTTGATAAAGCCAGTAATTATTCTCACAGTATAACAAGATAGTAATATTATATGCATTTTTTGTCTTAATAATTACAAATAAAACACATAAAATTTGAATTTAATCAAGTTAATTTGAGCATCACAACATTAAATTGTACAGTATGAAAAATGGATATTCATGTTGAGATTTCCTAAACATTACATTCAACAATGGGGTTATTAAATTATTAGTGTTTTAAAGATTAACTCCTAAATGATGGTAAAGGTACATGTAAAAAGAGAGGAAATGAGCATGCACAATTAAATATTCAATAGCTACCAAAACCGATATAAAAAATACATTTATCAGCCGATGACCAATATGGTGCCATTATACAACGCATCTCTAGCTGTAAGTTATGTTCCAGCAGTGCTGTGATGGGGATGATAAACAGCAGTGTGTGCTGTACCTCCATCTGATCAGGCGGAGGAGTCATACTGCAGGCTGAGGGGTAGAAGGATGGGGGTGGGTGCTGAAAGCCGATTCTGAAACAGGAACCTGGCAGCTGCGCAGCAGGTGGTCAGTGGCAGGCTGTCTTTCCTCATTGTCCCTCAGATGAGCACGTAGGCCACAGCAGACCCCCAGAGCCACTGCTGCAGGTCAGGGGCTTACAGGTGAACGAGCTGGGGGGAGGGGAGCTGGATGGATACCACGCACCTGCTTCAGACGCCGCAGTCATGGCTCAGTGGAGAGAGAGGAGCCCCTGGTCGCAAAATGTGGCCTATCTGCCACCTGTGCTGTGCCCCCGTCATTTTAGAGGGGCCGAGAGGCATCAGGTAGATTAATTTAAAGGGTGATCTGTCAAAACACGCTAAATACAGTCCATTGACCTCACTGTGAATCTTTTTATTATCTAGTGACGTAATTAAAACCAATGAAAGTGATTGAAACCTCAATTAATTAGATTTTTTTATAGCAAGCACTCATTATGAATGCCATTTAGGTTTATGATGGTTTATGGTTGTCCTTCACGGGTGTTTACAAAGTCATGAAAGAAGGACAATGTAAACAGCTCAAATTATAGTTCAGGAAGAAGATAACTACGTGCAAAAAAGACAGTAGTAACAAATAAACACACACACACACACAAACACAAAACATGAAATCGGTTAGTGTTGCAATTATCTGAGGCAATGTAAACGTATTTTAAACATATCAGAACTTTGTGACTTCGTTATAGTGCATTAATATAATTTATGTTATTATATTATGTTATAATAATAAGTGAGTGGTGTGCCGTATACATTACTATTCAAAAGTTTGACATTACATTGATTTTTTTAATTGATTGACAGGCTTTATTAATCCCACACTGGATTAATGTTTTATAGAGAAGTCTCTTATTCTCACCATGGCTGCATTTATTAGATTAAAAATAAAGCAAAACGGTAATATTGTGAAATATTATTGCAATTTAAATGTACACTTTTCAGTTTTAATATATATTTTAAAATGTACTTTATTCATGTAATGGGAATTTTCAGCATTTGAAATGTCTTTATTGTCCCTTTTGATCAGCTTAATGTGTCCTTGCATAATAAAAGTCATTTTATTTTATAAATAAAATAAAACTTTTAAATAGTAGTGTACTTTGCAGCTGGAAAGTGAATAAACATCAAATGGAAATGGAACGAAAAAAAGTGCAATTTGGACACTGGGGACATTGTTGAGAAGAAAAAAAACAAGGGTTGACGAGTTGCAACCCTTTTATTAACAATCACAACTGTTTCTATTTAACATTTACGGTTCATTCTGTGTGACAGCCCTGTCGGTTCAGTGTTTCAACAGTTAACCGTCTTGCTTTCCATCTCTTTTGGTTCTTTAATTTGCCTACTCAGCTGTCAGATCCAGGCCTCAGGCTGTGATGGCTCTGTCTCCCCCAGCAGCACTGATCCTCAACCCTTCATTCTTGGCTCCACAGCCCTCTGTTTGTAAATTACATTTCTGCTAGTTAGTGACGAGTTTAACAAGCTCCTCTAAGCCCACACATTGCCCTCTCGAATAAAAATGAGTGACCTCAACGTAGCAGATGTACAGCTGGTCATCAGTACTCATACAGCCAAACTGATGATTGTTTATATTCATCCAATTATCCATACACATATTATGACAATTGCCTCTAGAAAACACGCATTAAATATTTGACAAGCAAATATGTATGCAAATATCAGACCACTGTTTACCAACCAGGGCTACATCATTTTTTTTTTTTTTACTCAATTAATTTTTAAGGAAAGAAAAGAATATGTTGATCCAATATGACTTTTTATGACTGAAATGGATACAGAATGCTTGTAAGGGTCTGATAACTGAATATACAGAACTCATTATTAATTATTGTTTAATTTAAATAATAATTATATATATATTATAATATACACCATAATTATACATTATTATTATTAACTGTACTGTTTGTAATAATATATTATTTTGACTCATGTTTATTATATAATGTTATTTATAATTATTATATAATATTAATTATCTTATTAATGACAATAAACATATCTATCTATCTATCTATCTATATACATGTGTGTGTGTATATATATATATATGTTTTGTGATCAAAATGTTACTGATTTAGTATATAATACATATATTTTAAATTATAATATTTTATACCTTTGTGTTAGAATATCTGTGCTTGTTTTTAACCCACAATTTTTGACACACTGAATATACATTTGTGGTATTACTGATAATTTAGAATTTTATCAAAATATCAAAATAATGATTGTTATATAATTATTATAATATACACCATAATTAATGATATACACTATAATTATACACTATTATTGTTATTATTATAATTATTATCAACTGTACTGTTAATAATTATAATATCGATTCATATATTATTCTATAATATTTATTATATCATAAAATAATAAATAATGAAATGCATAAAGTTCGTACATTTTCTTATTAATAATGACAATAAAAATATCAATATTAATCATATATATACAGTCAAACCAAAATGTATTCAGACACCTTCAACATTTCTCACATTATCACAGTTTATTTGCAATAGTTAAGAAAATGGTAATAAAATATGACAAGAACTCAGAGTTAAACTGTGTCAGAACAAATCTTGATAATGTCAGATAACTTTGATAGAAGGGAATGTAATGAATTAGACTGAGTAGCTGTCAGAAGTCAGCTGTTACATTTAAGTACTCAATAAGATAATAAAAATTTAGGTCAACCAATTACCAAGCAATGCTTAATTTTGTTCAGTCTGTGGTGTAAAAAGGTCACATTAGCAATTAAAGAAAAGCACTTAAGCAAAACATGGTCAGGTCAAAGTGAAAGAATAATTTTTGTTCCCAAACGTTTTATCAATTTTACTGGTAGTCCACTGTATGAAGAATTTTTGAGTATAATATGTCACAGTTTACTTTATTTTGCTGTCCTTACTTACATAAATGAACTATAGTGCCCTGAACCCACTAGTAAAAGGATATCAGAAAATATATCTG
>NW_015505236.1:1578981-1580074 GCF_001515645.1 Sinocyclocheilus grahami | reverse complement strand
AGTATTATAATATATATATTATATATAATTATATAATATATATATATATATAAAATTATATATATATGCACAGTTGTTACTGATTTATTATATAATATATATTAAATTATAATATTTCACACCTTTGTGTTAGAATATCTGTGCTTGTTTTTTTTAACCCACAATTTTTGACCCCTAAATATACAGTTGTGGTATTACTGATAATTCTGAATTATATTAAAATATCAAAAGAATTTTGATTAATATCAAAAGAAAAAGTGTTTCTGTGTTGAACAGGTAAATGAACCCTATTGCTGGGGATGTTGGGGTACATTAAATACTGCATTAGACCATCCTCATGGTTTTAGGAACTCAAACGAATGCAAAATACTGGTTCTGCCACATGTCAGCGGTTACCACCCCCCACCCACTCAAAAGTGGCAAATCTAATGATGAATCCAAACTTACAAATTAAGTGTCCGTTTTCATAACCGGAAAAACAGAAAGTATTACAAGCTGGACCTCCTTAAAGCAGTTTGACCCATTGTGCTGAGGAATGGTGCATTGTTCTCCCTCACGACTAGCGTGTGTAATCAGTAAACAGAGCATGTGTGGGCTTGCCCCGACCCGAGGTGCGGCTTGTGTCTCAGGTTATTCTGTGCTGGATCAGCGTTATGAAAGGACTGGTCGGAGCATGAGGTTGTCAAAGATATTGGAGCGTCTCACTCTGAGGGGGTCATTCTGAATAACTGCATACAGATGATAGTTCTTTAATTATGAAGAATGACCCAGCACTTTAGTAGATAGTGCTAATGCTGCTTGTCATCCATGAGCGATATGAAGTCATGGATGCCAAGCCAGTTTGTCGTGAGCCACCTGATTAACATTTAGATTAAGAGCATTCATCTCATAACACCTTCAAGCACTTCATTAAAGCTCATCAGCAGCAATAATGAGAGATCAGATACTGCAGCATTTTGATATGAATCACCACACAGATTTTAAGCCAACTGCTTTTTTCCTTTTAATTTTAAATGGATGTTTCATTAAATCTGGTGTATCTGGTGATCTATCATCTCTCTCTCTCTCTCTCTCTCTCTCTCTCTCTCTCTCT
>NW_015505236.1:1562666-1578745 GCF_001515645.1 Sinocyclocheilus grahami | reverse complement strand
TCATCTGTCTGTCTGTCTGTCTATCTATCTATCTATCTATCTTTCATCTGTCTGTCTGTCTGTCTATCTATCTATCTATCTATCTATCTATCTATCTATCTATCTATCTATCTATCTATCTATCTATCTATCTATCTATCTATCTGTCTGTCTGTCTAAGATAACGTTTATATATAAATATAATAATGCAAATGTTTATCTATCTGTTTGTCTACCTTTTCTATCTATGTCTTTCTATTCTATCCCTTCTATTGCTGTTCTGTCACTGCTTTAAATTGGAATCATTAAAGTAAACTTTCAGATAATTTTCCCAGCCTTGCTGACTTCTTACCCCAATTTGTACAGCTGACCACCTCAATTCTTCCCAAGAGTAACTCAAGCTGAATTAATCTCCAGATGGAGATAACAGAGCAGAACAACGTTTCCTGCTTCAATAAAAGACATTTCTGGGAACCATTCATAAACCATGTGATTTTGCGTGCTCCGTGAGCTACCTGTTCTGTACTATGATATCGTTGACCATTCATTGCAAGTCCGTCTAAGGTTAGAAGGTTGACGCAGGCATGACATCGCCAGGGCGAGTTGAGACATGCTCGAGAAGCCCTCCCAAGGACCAGGCACTTGGGCCGTTGTACCAGGAACAGCTCTCACCCAATCACAGCCTGCAGTCTCAGTGAATGGCCTGCCAGCTAAATTATAGCTTTGCTGATTTGCGCTGGAGTGGCTCTCAAAACAGGATAATCAAGTGTTGTCTTCAAAGCTGACTGATCGACTCGAAACAACGAAACTCAAAGTTCAGTGGAAGATTTCTTCAGCAAAGTCACAATCCTCTCAGCTGCTGATAAAGAACCCTATTCATATATGTACTCATTGTTTACCATATTAAAAGCTCAGGTGAACTCAAAATTTGGACTCAAAACTTTACAGTTCTGAGATTTAGCCCCTCCTGTGTGACAACTAGCCCCGTTCTCTTCAAAGGATATCCTGTCACAAACACCAGACAGTTCATTCTTGTCCATTTCGAGTGTAACGCATGCAAAATAGTGGCCCTCGCCTTTGAAAGCGCCACACAAACTTGAGCCATCTCATAAAACGAACAGGCGTGCCATCCGCTGCACGACCGTATGGTAAATCAGGCATGCATTGTCCCCGTTTAAAGACGAGGCTCATCCGTTCGGTCCAGACTCTTAACAAGAGCTTTACAATGCGATGCGAGTCGCTCTAGTGAATGAACACACCGATGAGGCTCAGCCTTGGGAGGTAGCTCAGCAGGCCTCCATTGTAATGCTAAAACAGAATCATGGAGCCAGGATACACATTTAAAGGATAAGACATGGGGAGAGACTGAGAGGGCCGGAATCACAAAACTACAGACAAGCAGCAACTCCCCTTCAATCAGACCCCACCCTGAGAGGGACAACATGTTCAAGCAGCTTTTATGACAGCAGCTTTTTACTGAAGTATTTAATAAGCTGTGTAGCGATTGCCCAAGAAGGGTGTCCGTTAAAAAAAAAGAGAGAAAAAAAAAGATGTTGATGCAATTATATTCTTTAGCATAAATATGCCAAATATGTGATCATACAGCATTTACTATTATGAATACTATTATGAATTGTGGTTACGAAAAATTATGAATGTTGTTTTGGACCCAGCTGACATTCATTGTATGGACACTAGAATATCTTCTTTGGTGTTCCGCAAAAAAACAACAACATACAGATCAGTAATGGATTAGGCTACAATTTGTAAGTAATCTACCCAGCTCTGTATGTATGTCCATTATGGATTCCAAATTACATTACAAAAATTGTAGTTAGTTACGTAATCCATAAAATTACACATTTTAGGTAATATAATCAGACTACTTTTAGATTACTTTTGACCCAATTTATCACATAGATTTATATAGGATAATCTTGTACCATACTGATATAAAAATACAAAGAGTATTTAGAATAGTTCTTCCTATTGAAATTTGTCTCTGTACTAACAGTAAATAAAATCCTTTAGGAAGAAAGTAATTTTGCAAATGGTTATTAATAGAGCACATTAAATACACTGTGAGAAATAGTTGTCGTCCGCACAAGCAGCACATACTGCACTGTACTGTACTGACTGTGTGACTTGTTTTGCTCAGGTCTCCTATTCGAGCACTACTGGTCCATAAAGAGTAGTCTGGCACTATCAGTTTGAGACTTCAGTAGGGAGTCATTCCCAAACAAGTAAAAAGTCAAAAGGCCAGAACAATTGGCTGATTAGTACGGTGGCCGAGAGAGCTCAGCGTGCAGCAAATGAAAAACACATGCAAATATAAAAAACACCTGCAAATTAAGAAAACTGACAACATCAATTTGACAACACAAGCGCTGCAAATACTCACAACACAAACAAATAAAGAAACGCGACACGACATATTTATCAATGTTTGCTCTGAAAGGTGAGATTTTTGTTTATTTTAACATCCTGATCATATGATTCCTTTGCTTCTTCTTCTTTTTAAATTTTTTTTATTATTAGCCTAAATAAGCTGACGAAATACACAATTACTGTAACTGTGAAAGCATGTAAGCTGGCTAACTTACTTTACAACTTGCCTTACAAAAATTAACCATATGGTTTTACTATTAAAATTAAGGAATAAATACAGTTATTATGTAAAAAATAAATAAAAACAAAAAATGGTCACTATAGTTAAACCATGGTAACCACAAATTAACCATGGATTTACTACACTAACCATAGTTTAACCATGGTATTTGAACAACTGTGGTTATACAAATGGTAATTAATTAAACATGGTTAATTTTCATTTTGTTGGGGTAATTTTGGCATTGTTGGGGTCCTCCCATTGTGGTCTGTACTGCACTGCGTTTCTGTATTTGGTTGTGTTGTGAGCATTTGCAGCGCGTTTCTTTATTTGTTTGTGTTGTGAGCATTTGCAGCATGTTTTTGTATTTGATTGTGTTGCGAGTATTTGCAGCACATGTGCTGTCAAACTGATGAAGATGTTTTCTTAATTTGCTAGTGCTGTTTCTATTTGCATGTGTTTTCTGAAGTTGCAGCACGTTGAGCTCTCTCGGCCACCGTAGATTAGATATAAATGGCACACAGGAGCTCTTCGGGAACAGGCTGAACTTCATAAATGCATGTACACTGTGACCACCGTTTAATGAACATCTGTGTATTTTCTATGTGAGGACCCAAGCTCGCAATGGACAGGAATCTTTGGCATCAGTTTGTACACTGGACAACAGGAGTTTCTTTCGCATGCTCCCAAGTGTTTTTGAGACTGTGTTTAACTGGCACAGGGCAGCAGGCAGAGTTTGTCTGGAATAGAGTCAATTCTTCTCATTATGAAGAACAGAGCTGTCCCATAGTCCTCTCTGAATTGAAGAGTGTGAATCTACACTTCCAAATGTCCTGGAACTGCTGCTTTTACAGAACTAGAGGAACAAAACACGCATGTCAGAGCAACAAAACTGCATCTTAGTCAATGGCTGCTTTGTCGATTTCAGCTTGTTGGCTCAAATATATCGCAGTTGTTTTGCTGAATCTTTTGATTCCCATCGTAAGGACAACTGCTGTGGTGTTAGCAGTCAAATGACAGAATTTGGATGGTCTTTAAACTCTTTTGCTAAAGCTGTGGTGGTTCTGTCTTCTTCTATACATTCTGTTCTTTTGGTTTGGCTCATGCAGCAGATAACTGGCATTGGTTCAGACCACATGGCCTTCTGTTTCAATGGACAGTCTTACCTGGTCAGGGTGAGTGACGTGTAGCTGTCCTGTGTGAAAGCTGTGATTGGAAAGTGCAGGGCCCACAGGACTGTCACTCCTGTTCACCTCTTCTAATGATACCTCTACTATCATTAGACTGGCCCAATGCATGTCATTTTCTCCCCTCCTTGCATCCTTCTATCCCCTGTCCTCTAATTATGCATCTGTGCAACAAACCTGCAAAGCCCACAGAGACATTTCAGCATCATAGGCCCCTTCAGCCAATGATAGAGTTTATATAGTGAAAAGAGCTCTCACGTAAACAATAAACCTTGCCATTTTTTGCCGTGTAGTACTTCAAATGTATTGACATTATTAAATTCATATTCATTGAGTGTCAGAAATAAAACTGATATTTGTATTGGTACAACTAAGCCTAAAAACATAACTAAAATACCAATTTACCTCAAAGCAACATTGTGTAAGATGTTGTATGTATTGAATTATATTTATTTTTCTTGCTGTTCTGGCTTTTTTGCTTGTTTTAAAATCTAACACATATTAAATCGATCTAAATTTATCAGGGTTCATCCTTAAAGGGTTAGTTCACCCAAAAATAAAAATTAGCCCATGTTTTACTCACCCTCAAAGCATCCTAGGTGTACAGTATATGACTTTCTTCTTTCAGACGAATCCAATCGGAGTTACACTCTTAAAAATAAAGGTGCTTCACGATGCCATAGAAGAACCTTTTTGTCTAAATGGTTCCATAAAGAACCTGTAACATCTGAAGAACCTTTCTGTTTCACAAATGGTTCTTTGTGGCAAAAGAAGGTTCTTCAGATTATAAAAAAAGTAAGAAAGAGATGGTTCTTTAAAAAACCTTTGACTGAATGGTTCTTTGAAGAACCAAAAATGGTTTTTCTATGGCATTGCTGTGAAGAACCTTTTAAGCACCTTTATTTTTAAGAGTGTATATTAAAAATTTTCCTTGCTCTTCCAAGCTTTATAATGGGAGTAGGTGGGTATTTTTGTTCAACAGTCCAATAGTAGTCAAATAAAGCTCGCGCATCCATAATAAAACGTGCCTCCCACGGCTCCGGGGGTGAATACATGCCACCTGAAGCGAATCGATGCGTTTTTATAAGAAAAATATCCATATTTAAAATGTTATAAAAATGTTTTCTCATTTCTGCTCATATAGTCATATATACCTAGGATGCTTTGAGGGTGAGTAAAACACAGGCTAATTTTTATTTTTGGGTGAACTAACCCTTTAAAGATATAGTTCACACAAAAATTATGCTCCTGTTATAATTTACTCACCTTCATGTCGTTTTTCAAACCTGTATGACTTTATTTCTTCTGTGGCACATAAAAAAGATATTTTGAAGAATGTTGGTAACCAAACGGTTTAAGATGCGTTCCATTGTATGCATTGTATTTTCATTTCTTTTCCACAAAAGAAAGGAAGCCATTAAGTTTTGCAATGACATGAGAGTAAGTAAACAATAATTTATTTTTGTGTATATTATCCCTTTTAAAACAAAATAATAAAAAAAATAAAAAAAAATAAAAATGTCAATATATTCTACAAAACAAGTCTTATTATCTTTTACAATCAAGTGAATTTATCTTGTTTTTAATTTGTTTAGATATTCTTGCTGTAAAAAATTCACACAGCAGAGTACACACTAAAAAAAATAAAAAAGTAAAAAGATTCTTTCTTTGTCTCCCGTAAACAAACAACCATAAAACAAGATATCTAAGTATATTAAGATAGGTTTTTAAACAGGGTTGAATGTTGTCCTTTGGCACTGGCTGATTTTTTTATTTTTTTATTCTTTTATTTTTTATTTAATTCTTATTATTTTTTTGCACTCATATATAGATATTTAGATAAATTTACTGGGAAAAATAAAAGTATAATTTGTAATTATAATAAAGTAAATGTATACTTTATTTGGCCTTTAATGTATTACAGAAGAGACATGAAAGTTTACGGGGAATGGGACCAGAATAAGACCCTTGCCGGTCTTGATCCTGAACCAACAATTCATTGTACATATATGTGCTATAATGTGTGCCAAATGCAAAATACTTCCTATTTATTTGACAGACACTGTTAAGCAAAGCAACCTATAGGGCATACATTTTATCAGTGTGCGTGTTCCCTGGGAATCAAACCCTGCATGCTCTACCAGTCAAGCTAAAATACAGCACATATATCACCACAAACAAAATACAAGCTGCCATTGTAAGCCAGTTACAATAACACTGTACAGTATATGACTTTCTTCTTTCAGACGAATCCAATCGGAGTTACACTCTTAAAAATAAAGGTGCTTCACGATGCCATAGAAGAACCTTTTTGTCTAAATGGTTCCATAAAGAACCTGTAACATCTGAAGAACCTTTCTGTTTCACAAATGGTTCTTTGTGGCAAAAGAAGGTTCTTCAGATTATAAAAAAAGTAAGAAAGAGATGGTTCTTTAAAAAACCTTTGACTGAATGGTTCTTTGAAGAACCAAAAATGGTTTTTCTATGGCATTGCTGTGAAGAACCTTTTAAGCACCTTTATTTTTAAGAGTGTATATTAAAAATTTTCCTTGCTCTTCCAAGCTTTATAATGGGAGTAGGTGGGTATTTTTGTTCAACAGTCCAATAGTAGTCAAATAAAGCTCGCGCATCCATAATAAAACGTGCCTCCCACGGCTCCGGGGGTGAATACATGCCACCTGAAGCGAATCGATGCGTTTTTATAAGAAAAATATCCATATTTAAAATGTTATAAAAATGTTTTCTCATTTCTGCTCATATAGTCATATATACCTAGGATGCTTTGAGGGTGAGTAAAACACAGGCTAATTTTTATTTTTGGGTGAACTAACCCTTTAAAGATATAGTTCACACAAAAATTATGCTCCTGTTATAATTTACTCACCTTCATGTCGTTTTTCAAACCTGTATGACTTTATTTCTTCTGTGGCACATAAAAAAGATATTTTGAAGAATGTTGGTAACCAAACGGTTTAAGATGCGTTCCATTGTATGCATTGTATTTTCATTTCTTTTCCACAAAAGAAAGGAAGCCATTAAGTTTTGCAATGACATGAGAGTAAGTAAACAATAATTTATTTTTGTGTATATTATCCCTTTTAAAACAAAATAATAAAAAAAAAAAACAAAAATAAATGTCAATATATTCTACAAAACAAGTCTTATTATCTTTTACAATCAAGTGAATTTATCTTGTTTTTAATTTGTTTAGATATTCTTGCTGTAAAAAATTCACACAGCAGAGTACACACTAAAAAAAATAAAAAAGTAAAAAGATTCTTTCTTTGTCTCCCGTAAACAAACAACCATAAAACAAGATATCTAAGTATATTAAGATAGGTTTTTAAACAGGGTTGAATGTTGTCCTTTGGCACTGGCTGATTTTTTTATTTTTTTATTCTTTTATTTTTTATTTAATTCTTATTATTTTTTTGCACTCATATATAGATATTTAGATAAATTTACTGGGAAAAATAAAAGTATAATTTGTAATTATAATAAAGTAAATGTATACTTTATTTGGCCTTTAATGTATTACAGAAGAGACATGAAAGTTTACGGGGAATGGGACCAGAATAAGACCCTTGCCGGTCTTGATCCTGAACCAACAATTCATTGTACATATATGTGCTATAATGTGTGCCAAATGCAAAATACTTCCTATTTATTTGACAGACACTGTTAAGCAAAGCAACCTACAGGGCATACATTTTATCAGTGTGCGTGTTCCCTGGGAATCAAACCCTGCATGCTCTACCAGTCAAGCTAAAATATAGCACATATATCACCACAAACAAAATACAAGCTGCCATTGTAAGCCAGTTACAATAACACTTTGACCCTGTGTTTGTGTTCCACTCAAATGACTACAGTAATATTTTTCATTCTTGTCACTGTGGTGTGTTGTCAAACAACATGTATTTAATTATAAACAGTGCAGTACTTAACACACGGGTACAGACAAATCACACTCCCAATATATTTCTCTGCTTCAACTTCCCTGTCTTTCTCCCCCTCTACTTCTCATCTCCGTCCCGCAGGACAACTATTATCCACCTCAGTCCTCCTGGGCCCAATTACAAGGCTCTGAGTCGTCAGAGTTGTTCAGTTCTATCCTACTGTACTATTGTACTGGCTGTACATTTGACTGTGTTTATGACTGTATGTGAATCCATGTGTTAAAGGGAAAATGCTTTCATCATTGATGTTGTTGTGGACATGTATGGAACACATGAAGGTATTTTGAATGTTAGTGAGGTCCAAACCAAGGTTGAACAATATGGACTTTCTCTGAGGCCTTTTTCAAAATATATTCTTTTTTTTTCCACTGTAAAAAAAAAAAAAAAAAAATTTTTAAAGTAAATAAAACAGAGTTTTGGGGTATATTTTACAAGAACATACTATTTCAGTCTTTCATACTATTTCTGTCTATTTAGAAAGGATTCTTAAAACAGTATGACTCCATGTCTAATATAGAACAGACGCAAACTCTTTTTTTATTGTTTTCCCACATTTAGTTTTTGTTCAATAACTTTCGTCTTTTTATAATGTTTGAGAACAAAGTTTTTAGTATTTTTTACATTTAAATGCTTAAAATGAAATGGCATGTGGTTAGCAAACTATAATAATTAATAATAATAACTATAATAAACATTTGATTTTAACAAAATAACTGTACAAAATTTTAACTTGTAAATCTTTTATAGGGTTCCAACTCATAATAGGGTTGTAACAAAAATACTCTTAGTACTCGGGCCTTAATTTACACAGATTTCAAAACAGCTTTAGTTTTAAGTAGAGAAATGTAGGAACATTATATACATTTTTGAGATAAATAGTTTTTTAAAACACCACCGAATTACAGAAATGAAATTGGTCCTGTTATGCTTTTTCACTTTTTCAGCTTTAGTTAGTCTGTAATGTTGCTGTTTGAGCATAAAAAAGATTTGCAAAGTTACAAAGCTCAAAGTCCACTTCAAAAGGAGATATTTTATTTAACAGAAATCACTTTTCAAAAACTACAACAAACGACTCGTTTGGACTACAACGCATATTTTCTGGGATTTGTGATATCACAAATATCGACGAATGGGACGAGACCTGGTTGAGCTGCACTAGAGAAGGCAACGAGTGTTATCACTATGTCGGAGACACACTAGCTTTCCCAAAGCAGACGAACTTAGAGTGGTTACAATCATCCGGGTTTAAATTGTGCTCAAATTGATTTGAGCAATATTTACACTGAAGCTCGCAGACGGCTATGGTAAGGGGCATGACATTTCCCGACTAGCACCGAGTGCTGCCAATCACAACACACACTGGCCCAGCTAACCAATCACAGCACATTTCGTATTTTTGAAGGCGGGCCTTTATTTGATACAGGAACTATTCAAGCCGTTCATGCCAGACTGGGGAGAGAGGTGTTGTAATAATGTAAAATATGTGAAAAATAATGTTTTTCGAACAACCTAGTATTCAAGCCTGTTCTTGTACACCCCCAAAACAAAATCAAGACTTTGTAAAAAAGCATAATAGGACCCCTTTAACACAAAAAAAACATTACAACTGTTCCTGGTCAAAAAGCTACACAACAATAACTGCACTCAATTAGCTGGACTCGAAGGAGACACAATACATTGTGGGCTTTAGTTCTGAGCCAAGTGTCAAGTTCAAGATCATTTAAGCTTCTGGACACCTCATCTTGGCACGGAGCTCATACACTCAATGCGCGGGTCGGTCATCAATTATGAAGGAGAGGAGCAACACATTCGACGGAGGTGTCAGAGACCAAGGCTCACATTTCCCCATGTGGAGTCATGCTTATGCAATCAGGTGCTATTTCTCTCACTGATTTAGTATGAGTGCTAAAGCAAATGAGATTTGCTCGCGGCCCACTCACCCAGACAGTGTAGGAGGAGAGAGTTTGAACAGGGCCAAACCAGCAGGCAGGTGATGAGACGAGATCACTGCAGTGTGTGATTAAGGAATAGAGTGACATGCAATGACATGCAGCTGGCTTTAATGAGAAATGGATAAGAGCAGTTTAAAAAGTGCAACATACGAGCATGCACAAGGTAGGCTATAGCACATGCAGCTAATCATATAAACAGAGGCGGACTTAACCTATAAGTGAGGTACGCAGCCACTTAGGGCCCCGGGGAATCAGGGGGCCCTATCTGATATTGGTGAAACATATTTGGCAAACGCTTCAGTGAGTATTAGTGTTCTGCAGAGCATCAAATGTTTACTCACTGCTCAAAACTCAGAGTTTTTGTCAAGTGTTGAGTTCTGCAAGCTCGCGAATTCTTCTTGTACAAAGATTGAAGAAGGTTACAATTCATTAAATGGACAAGTGCAAGCATTTTTTAAATAATGTCTTCTTTTGTGATCCAAAAAAAAAGGTACCCTGATATGGCTTTAGAACAGCATCAAGTTGACTGATTATTTACTTAAGTTCTGAAGGGTTAAAAAAAGTATAAACAATGAGAGAGAGAGTGAGCAAAATAAGGGTTAGGCTTAAAAGAGGACATAATAGTTATTGTGTAGGGCCCCATACCTGAAATTTGCTTAGGGCCCCCAAATCACTCAGTCTGCCCCTGTATATTAGATACAGATAAAAGACCAAGACCGGTTTGCAAATGACAGAGAGGTGAATTGAACAGTGAGCTGGACCACTTACTAATAAAGGCCTTCTTTGCAGAAATTATGCGAAAAATATCCATATTTACAACTTTACAAACCATAATCTCTAGCTTCTGCTAACACGCGTATACAAGAGAGTGGCATTCCAGTGCACTCTTAAAAATAAAGGTGCTTCACGATGCCATAGAAGAACCTTTTTGTCTAAATGGTTCTACAAAGAACTTTTAACATCTGAAGAACCTTTCTGTTTCACAAATTGTTCTTTGTGGTGAAAGAAGGTTCTTCAGATTATAAAAAGGTAAACAAGAGATGGTTCTTTAAAGAACCTTTGACTGAATGGTTCTTTGTGGAACCAAAAATGGTTCTTCTATGGCATCGCTTGAAGAACCTTTTGAAGGACCTTTATTTTTAAGAGTGTAGATGACGAGACTAGGTTAGTTCAGTTTGTAAAATGTCATGTGGTGGAAATCCCTGATCCTATTTTTAACCAATATTTTCATTTCTTTTTAGTTAATATGTTTCTCATGTGATGTGACATATAGTGCTTTGTTGACTACTGTTTTGATGCTTCTGGGGTGTTTTAATTTTTTTCCTCCTCGTCCACTTTCATCGTATGGAATAGAGCAGTGCAAACATAATTCAAAACATCTTTTGTGCTCCACGGAAAAAAAACACCATACAGTGCATTGAGAAAGTATTCGGACCCCCTACATTTTCTTATGTTGCAGCCTGATACTACAATTGTTTAAATTAATTTTTCCCCTCATTAATCTACACTCCATACCTCATGATGACAAAGTGAAAACAGAATTTTAGAAATGTCTGTAAATTTTTTTTTTTTTTTAAATATCACATTTACATAAGTATTCAGAAGATACTCAGTACTTAGTTGAAGCACATTTGGCAGCAATTACAGCCTCGAGTCTTTTTGGGTATGACACAACAAAGCTTTGCACACATGGACTGGAGGATTTTCTGCCATTTTTCTTTGCAAATCCTCTCAAGCTCTCCTCGGCCCAGTCTGAGGTCCTGAGCACTGTGGAACAGGTTTTCATTGAGGATATCTCTACTTTGCTCCATTCAACTTTCCCTCAACCCTGACCAGTCTCTGCCACTGAAAAACACCCCCACCGCATGAGGCTGCTACCAGCACACTTTACTTTTGGGATGGTACTCAGGTGATCCTGATGAACTGCAGGTGATGAGCAGAGCTGGTTTCCTTCCAACATGATGCTTAGAATTGAGGTTCATCAGACCAGATAATCTTGTTTCTCGGAGTCTGAGGGTCCTTTAGGTGCTGTTTTGCACATTCCAAGTGCGTTTTCATGCGTCTTCACTGAGGAGAGGATTGAGTTTGGCCACACCACCATAAAGCCCAGATCAGTGGAGTGTTGCAGTGATGTTTGTCCTTCTGTAGGTTTCTCCCATCTGCATATATGATCATGGAGCTCAACTAGCGTGACCATCAGATTCTTGGTCACCAGTCTACACAAGGCCCTTCTCTATCAACTGCTCAGTTTGGCTGGGCAACCAGCTCTTGGAAGAGTCCTGGTTGTGCCAAACTCCTTCCATTTGAGAATTATGGAAGCCTTCAGTGCAGCAGAATTTTTTTTGTAGCTTTCCACAGATCTGTGCCTCGATACAATCCTGTCTCTGAGCTCTGCAGGCAGTTCCTTTGACCTCATGGCTTGGTTTTCACTCTGATATGCATTGTTAGCTGTGAGGCCTTTTATAGAGAGCTGTGTGTCTTTCCAAATCATGTCCAATCAATTCAATTTGCCACAGGTGGACTCTAATCAAGGTGTAGAAAAATCTCAGCAATGATCAAGAGAAATGGGAGGCACCTGAGCTAAATCTCAAGTGTTGTTGCAATAATACTTATGTAAATGTAATATTTCAGTTTTTTCTTTTTAATAAGAAGATTCCGAGAATGGCACTGCATTTGTTTTCTGTCTTTGCTCGCTGGCATGGCGCAGTGTGTGTGGCCGGGCTCCAGGGCACTGCCTCTGGTTCTGGGCGTCCCGACACTCTGCCCTCTGGCTGCTCTCTCTCGCTCAGCCACAGAGATCTAAGAAACCCCTGAGGAATGCTTTTCACCAGCCACCCTGCCAACCCGTCCTGGGCCTGCACCATGCTTTATAGCAACCCACAAAGGATATGGAGAAGAAATGAAAGGAGCAGGCAGGAGTGACATTTAGGAGGACTGTGTTGACTAATTCTGCATTCCAATCACGGCTATGGCTCGTACCCAGCGAGCCATATTTATGGTACGCTGCATTTGTGAAATGCTCTTTCTGTGCGCTGCAGGAATTTAAGCACAGTTAAGATAAATCAATACGATAAATCATTTCATATGACCTCCACAGCCAATAACCTGCGAAAACTCAATTTGACATTATGTCTTCATAATGCAGTCACATCATTATGCATCAGAAATTAATCATGGGTTATTGCTAAAGGTAGTAAGGTAAATCTACATATTTATCTACATATAAATCTACATATCTGTATATACATACTGACATACTTAGAAGACAAAATAAAGCTATTCAATATCTGCATGCAAGGCGACCTCTGAATGGGCTCTTCACCCCTCTCAAGTGTCCACTAATAGCATCTCCATTCGTTCAGACATCAGTGAAAGGGCCTCGTTCCAAAGAGACGTAAATAGCGCAGCATAGCAGTTTATTGCGACGTGTGCCTATTTTGGGGTTCCACACAATCAATAAAATTAGCACATCAAGAAGCACAAAATAAAGCTGGCAATTGTAACAGCGATGTACAGCAACAAAACTGGCCTGTTTCAAATAAAATCGCAAGCGAAAGTACAACTGATTGTAAAATGGTACATTTTTAACATTTATTTGCTAGATCAGTGATTCTGAACTGGTTTTGCTGAAAGAAGTGAAGACAACACGACATCAAAATATTTTTATATTAAAATGTATTAATTAATAAGCAAAACAGTTAGCATAGATACAATATTGGTTAAAAGTTTAGAATAATTAAGATTTTAAAATGTTTTTGAAAGAAGTATTTTATGCTCACCAAGCCTCATTTATTTGATCGAGAATACAGTAAAAATATTTATTTTAAATTGTAATAATATTTGACAATATTACTTTTTTACTGTGTTTTTCTTCTTTCAAAAACATTTGTAAAATTCTCTCTATTCCAAACTGTTTATTATTTGTATTTCTAAGGCTTTGGGCAAGGTATTTGTTACAAACCGTATTAAGTTTCTAATACTAATCTTCTAACTCTAAACAATATTTTCTAATTCTGATTCTAGAATGCTCGCTTTTATACTTTTATATTGTTTTTTTTATGTGGTGTCCTCAAGTGCACCAAAAGACGCATTAAACTTCCACATTATGACTGACGCAGATCCATCAGAAAACATCATCCCACTAACTGCTCTGTAGTTCAGTGAGATAAGAGTCATTTTATTACCTTTGCCCTTTAACCTTGTTCTGTTGGTGACCACTGGCCAATCCAGCCTGGAATGAAAGGGTTTGTTTAGTTTAGTAAAGCTTTAAATAAGATTAGGCATAGCAATTGTAAGTCGTTATGGGGCTCTGTGTATTCCAACTGTTCATTGGCTACATCTGTGACTCATGAAAAGGCAGTGATATTAACAGAAAGAAAATGCCCTCGCAAGCTTTGAATGTATGAAAGGAATTCGTAAAGAAGCTCAGGATGAAATGATACCGTCAAGTCAAGCCAAATTTTTTTGTATAACACTTTTCACAATATGCATTGTTTCAAAGTAGCTTTACAGAAAATCATGATGTTAATATCATCATGCCTAAGTCGCATTTATAGACAGAGCTGGGAGAAAATACAGTTGACTTTTTGCGAAGATACAACCAATTAAGCAGTTATGCTATATATGGCCTTTATGTGAGTATACTGTATGTGTGTGTGAAAAATGTTGGATATACTTATATAAAGAGCCTTCAGTGTCAGTGGGATGTTAGGTAATATTTGTTATTTTCTGAGAGATAGACAAAATAAAAAAGATGGCTCTTTCCCACCACATTTAGCTAATTCAAGAACTACTATAATGTTATGATTTAATTTAATCATTAAATTTGTTTATACTTTATCTTGCTGAATGGGCCAAATTATCTGATATCTGAAGGCTATAATAATATTTTCTGTTATTTTGCATGTTCATCTGCATGTTCACTGAACCACATGGCTTTGATTTGGTGGCCAACAGACATGCTAAGAAGCAGTTTTGTTCAACTTTTTTTTTCTTCTAAGAAATAATAATAAAAGATTATGCCAAACTACTTGAACTTGCAAAAGCTTTTAATGAGGCAATCTTAATGCAATCTTTTAATGAGACTCCCCCCCCCCCCCCTTATATCAGGACAGGATCTTTTGGACTTGTGGCCCCATAATATCAAATACAATTTTAATAGAGAGGAGTATTTGTGTAATTGTATGTATCATTTAATGAATTGCTGAATAAATTAATAGATCAAACAAACAAAAAAAAGAGCACCCTGCCATTGACCAAAATATGTGACCCTGGACCACAAAACCAAGTCGCTGGGGTATATTTGTAGCAATAACTAACAATACATTGTATGGGCCAAAATTATTGCTTTTTCTTTTATGCCAAAAATCATTAGGATATTAATTAAAGTGTTCCATGCAGATATTTTGTACATTTCCTACTGTAAATATATCAAAACCTATTTTTTTATTAGTAATATGCATTGCTAAGGACTTTATTTGGACAACTTTAAAGGCGATTTTCTTCTTGCACCTTCAGATTCCAGATTTTCAAATAGTTGTATGTCAGCCAAATATTGCCCTATTCTAACAAACCATACATCAATGGTAAGCTTGTTTATTCAGTTTTCAGATGATGTATAAATCTCAATTTCAAAAAATTGACCCTTATGACTGGTTTTGTGGTCCAGGGTCACATATGAATTTGATATAATCCGACCTGATTTTCAAGTATGGTTTCAGGGTGAAAAATACACACATTGAGTGCTGAAGCCAGTGTTTTGCTGACTTTTCCAGCAGAACGGCTGACACATCTCTCTGTGTGATCTGGCTGACATGCCCACATAGCACCTGTAATCAGGGGCTGCCAGCAGTGCCCGGGGGGACATAAAGCAGTGTGGCGATGCCCCGCCGTGACAGCCGTCCTTGTTTCAGCTGACAGGTCCGTATGCGGGGCCGGAGCGGCGACAGCACTCGTGTAAATACAGGCAGGAGTCTCTGCCTCTGGGGAGATAATGTTATCTCCAGAGTCAAGGAGTTCTCCCATCCCTCCTTCACAAAAACCCATCCCGAGAAGCATACGGCATCTCGCCCCCACACCTCCCCTCTCACCCTGCCTACACCACAGTCCTGGCACTAACTCACCTCTGTCAGGTCCGCAGGGACATGTCGAAGAGTGCTTTTGTGGTGAAAACAGAATACGTGAACTGAAGAGGTTCACTTACTGGTTGCTGGATGGATGGATGTGTATGAATATATGCCCTTGCCATAACCATAGCATTGTGGGGCATAGCTAGTTGGGATTACCATTCCTGCTTTTCCCTGATGTTCAAGGAATGTGAATTACTCCACAGATTCAGAAGGGTCTCTACATATGACCTCCAACAGAAGGAGGCAGAGCCGATGAAATTGACTAA
>NW_015505236.1:1552832-1558609 GCF_001515645.1 Sinocyclocheilus grahami | reverse complement strand
CCCTCCCCCTTTATATCAGGACAGGATCTTTTGGACTTGTGGCCCCATAACAATATCAAATACAATTTTAATAGAGAGGAGTATTTGTGTAATTGTATGTATCATTTAATGAATTGCTGAATAAATTAATAGATCAAACAAACAAAAAAAAGAGCACCCTGCCATTGACCAAAATATGTGACCCTGGACCACAAAACCAAGTCGCTGGGGTATATTTGTAGCAATAACTAACAATACATTGTATGGGTCAAAATTATTGCTTTTTCTTTTATGCCAAAAATCATTAGGATATTAATTAAAGTGTTCCATGCAGATATTTTGTACATTTCCTACTGTAAATATATCAAAACCTATTTTTTTATTAGTAATATGCATTGCTAAGGACTTTATTTGGACAACTTTAAAGGCGATTTTCTTCTTGCACCTTCAGATTCCAGATTTTCAAATAGTTGTATGTCAGCCAAATATTGCCCTATTCTAACAAACCATACACATTTCCTACTGTAAATATATAAAAACCTATTTTTTTATTAGTAATATGCATTGCTAAGGACTTTATTTGGACAACTTTAAAGGCGATTTTCTTCTTGCACCTTCAGATTCCAGATTTTCAAATAGTTGTATGTCAGCCAAATATTGCCCTATTCTAACAAACCATACATCAATGGTAAGCTTGTTTATTCAGTTTTCAGATGATGTATAAATCTCAATTTCAAAAAATTGACCCTTATGACTGGTTTTGTGGTCCAGGGTCACATATGAATTTGATATAATCCGACCTGATTTTCAAGTATGGTTTCAGGGTGAAAAATACACACATTGAGTGCTGAAGCCAGTGTTTTGCTGACTTTTCCAGCAGAACGGCTGACACATCTCTCTGTGTGATCTGGCTGACATGCCCACATAGCACCTGTAATCAGGGGCTGCCAGCAGTGCCCGGGGGGACATAAAGCAGTGTGGCGATGCCCCGCCGTGACAGCCGTCCTTGTTTCAGCTGACAGGTCCGTATGCGGGGCCGGAGCGGCGACAGCACTCGTGTAAATACAGGCAGGAGTCTCTGCCTCTGGGGAGATAATGTTATCTCCAGCGTCAAGGAGTTCTCCCATCCCTCCTCCACAAAAGCCCATCCCCTGAGAAGCACACGGCATCTCGCACCCACAACTCCCCTCTCACCCTGCCTACACCGCAATCCTGGCACTCACCTCTGTCACATCTGCAGGGACTCGTGCTATTGTGGTGAAAACAGAATGCGTGAACTGCAGAGGTTCACTTACTGGTTGCTGAATGTATGTATGTGAATATGTGCCCTTGCCATGTCCATGGCATTGTGGGGCACAGCTAGTTTGGATTTACCATGCCTGCTTTCCCCTGATGTTCAAGGAATGTGAATTACTCCACAGATTCAGAAGGGTCTCTACACATGACCTCCAACAGAAGGAGGCAGAGCCGATGAAATTGACTAATCTTCCCTTTCCTTTTTTCTTTTTAATTAAAAAGAGATTTTAAGTGTGAAAGTATTCTCTTTTTTTGCCTCAAATGCAGTGGATTTTCACAGATATTCAAGTCAGCTGGATTTTTCAAGGTGGGAGGCACAGCAAGGAAATTAACTTTAAAGAAAATAAAACACAAGTAACTAAAACGTCGTCTTTGACTGCTCGACTAATCCTCCCTTTCCTTTTTTCTTTTTCATTAAAAAGAGATTTTAAGTGTGAAAGTATTCTTTTTTTTGCCTCAAATGCAGTGGATTTTCACAGATATTCAAGTCAGCTGGATTTTTCAAGGTGGGAGGCACAGCAAGGAAATTAACTTTAAAGAAAATAAAACACAAGTAACTAAAACGTCGTCTTTGACTGCTCCATCTGAACACATTTAATTATTTATAACAAAGTTGGCCTGCCAAAAACAAGAGACAATACAAACTATAATCTATACTAGAAACTTTACTAAACCACTGACAGTGTATAGACCAGCCTATATACTAATAATTGTCAATTTAGACATGCTTGACGCTCTTTGCACCTCATGCTGACGTAAAGAGTAAAGGTCAGTCTATGCAAACATCTGCACTCAGAAGAAAAGGTACAAAAGCTATCAATGGGGTGATACTTTTTCAAAAGGTACACTTTTGTACTGAAGGGTCCATATTGATACCTTAAAGGCACACATTAGTACATAAAGTGTACATATTAGTACATAAAAGGTACAAAAGCACCTTTTGAAAAGGTACTGCCCCAGTGACAGCTTGTGTTGTGAAGCTTAACAATACTGTAGTTATTTGTATAAGTAAAACTTACTGCAATTTGAGGAATGCGGGCCAGTCTGGGCATGTTTTTACAGTATTTTTCTTGTCAATAATCAAGCCGTTCTGACAATAAATCACAACTAACCACATGAAAAGAGACTAGATGGATTCCCATTTGAGTATATGTGGTGTGAAGGAGCAAAAATTTGTTTTTTTTGTATTTAGGAGGAACTGTGATGAGTAACAACCAGAACAACCAAAATACAATCTGACTACAATAAAATAGTCAATGGGAAGTTATTAGGAAATTTTTGCCTTGAAATTGATTGGCTAAATTGTAGAGTCCCTGAACTGTAACTGTGTAGTCTGTGAAGTACTTAATGAGATGTGTGCTTTTGAATGCGGACTAAAAAATGTTGATGTTTCTAAAAACTGATCAGTTGATCAAAAAGTGTATCAATTCTCAAAGGCAGAATTATAAATATAATTACCACAATGGCCATACATAATTTTAAACATTTAGAGAATTCTTATTCTAATAATGGCTTTAAACGAACAAAAAGCTTATATGTGGAATTTTGAGGAACCGAAAAAAGTTTTTTTTGAAAAACGCAAACAATGTATAATTATTTAATATGTATACAAAGAACTCATCACATCCAAAATTCAAAACAGACCGAAAAAAGTTGTACAGATTGATCTTTTTATTCAAGTACAGAATATATTTTTTCACGTTGCAGGTTTTAGTCCATTTCTCAAAGAATCGATACAAGTACACTTCTAGAACAGTCATTGCCTCGTAAGATTGCCACCCACAGTTCATGGTAAATCTGACACTAATGCATTACATTTTGAAACGAGCACTTGTGGGACACTTGTGGTGCACTCTCATAGATTATCATAAAATTGAGAAAATAAATTATGAGGCTAAATCACTGGGCAACAAACTGAGTTTCAAAGTGCTTGTGCGACCTTATTTTGTCTCTGGAAACTATTTAGTGAAGCACTTTGGCTTGTTGCATCCCCTTTCCCTCAAATATGTGATTTATATTTGTTTTTTACTTTTGTTAGACTTATATAAAGCATGACATTACCTAAAATATCAAGTAAACTAAAATGAATATATTAGATTGATTAATCAATAAGGAACAAAATGTCACTATCCTAAATAACTACACTTGTCCCGCAACAATATTTATCCATCTCGAGAAAATTTCCAAAAAAAAGCAAGAACTCAAAGATCAAGGGTAATTATAAATGAATCAGTATAGGTTTTTACAAAATGCAAAAGAAGTACAAAGAATAATTACATATAACCTCTCACATCCTCAGTAATTCATTATGCTAATGTAGCAAAACAAAAGTCAATAGGTCTTCAGACGAGCAAAGACAGTGCATATGTATTCAGACGTGTTCACAGATATGACTCTGCTCTTTCCCAGAGTTGCATCTCAGAGAAGAATCCCTCACAAAGCCCATAGGCATGATCCAAGGTAAGTGGGATGGCTTGGACTTCCTCTTTAATCTCCCAAGGGTGCTGATGCTGGTGAACCTGATCTGTGAACATTCCCTCGTAATATTGCGGATGGACCTGTACTTGCTGGTGGTGCTGTTGGTGAAAGTCCTCCATGTTGGATCCCATCATGCCGTTTGCCTCTAGGTAAGCACAAGCCTGTTCGTCCTCATTGCTGTAGCCAGGCCCGTGCTGGTTCTGTGAAGATTGCTCCATCTCGCATCCCAGCGAGCTCAGCGCTGTGTTGATATCCAAATCCTCAAACGTGCTGTCATTCCCACTTAACACATCGTCAAAAACAGACGCCAGGTCAAAATCTCCTCTCAGTACGTCTGAAGTTTTAATGTCGGTGGTTAACAGAGGGCTCTTGGAGACTCTGGCCAGCTTGCTGCCTCGTTTGGGGAAGACTTGCTTGCGTTTGTTTCCTGGGACAGGTCCTTGGAAGTGGCCCATTCCCATTTGTTGGCCGGTCTGGTTGCACTGAGAGCCGTACGAGGAGCTGGGAGAGGATAACATTTTGCTCTGTCTTTGGGTATTGAAGTTTGTGGCAGGCATTCGCCGCCGTTTGAAAACGCCATTGACAAACATGTCAGCGTACTGCGGGTCGATTTGCCAAAAGCCTCCTTTTCCTGGCTCGTCTTTCTGTCTGGGCACTTTCATGAAGCATTTGTTCAGGGACAAGTTATGGCGGATTGAATTCTGACAGAAAGGGAGAAAAATCAGTTTATTTGAGAGTTACGAACAAGAATAGCAGGTTTTTAATATTTATATTTTAATTAAAAAAATTATTAGGCAAATTTAATTGAGCTGTTTGAATGCAGAGCCAACATTATGGTTGTTTTTAGAGTTTTAGACTTCCAGTGACAGAAGACGGAACACATAAAGCTTCCTATAAAATCCCACTGTGCAGCAGGTAGAGGTGTCCTATTTCATTGGCTCACTGTGTGTGTGACAGAGACAAATGGGGGAGGGGAATGTTGCGTGTACAGGAGTAGATATGTGGTGAATAAGGCTGAGGCTCTCCCTTAAGGATCCCTCATTATGGAAGGAGGCCTCAGGAAACCGAGTGCTCTTAGGTATAGTGGTCTCAGCTTCCATCATCAGTCACCCTAGCTTAAGTATACTGTAGATGAGTGCACAGGTCTGTTTTGGTTATTTCTGTATTGAACCATAAGACCATGGTTGACTAACAGCAGTTAATAGTGATTCACGAATGAATAGCTCTTATGAATTGGTTCTTTTGGGTGAATCAGAAGCATGTGTGGTCCGATTACCAAACAAATGACTGAAACAGTTCTTTTTAGTGAGAATCAGAAATATACAGATATACAAATATAGAAAGACTCACAAACGAATGACTCTTATGAGCCGGTTCTATTATAGTGAATCAGAAACATACAGAGATACAAATGTAGTCTTGTATGAAACAAGTGTAGTACACTGTAAAAAAATTTCGGTAAAATTTACGGTAAAAAAACGGCAGCTGTGGTTGCCGGAATTTTACCGCAAAAAATACGGTAGCAACATTTTAGGTTTTTAGGTTTTAACTTAAATTTACAGTTAAATACCATAATTTCATTAACTGATATAATGTTAATATACCAACCTATTGAAGTACTGAAATCTGTTTTGTACCTTTGTAATACACTGATAACCACCAAATGCAGGTGGCGATGGGAAAGTCACATGATGAGCCAAAGCCCATCACAAGCAGCTTTTAAATAATAACATATATAGAAGGTGCACATGTCATTCACACAAATGCTAAACACCATCATGGTAACACACATGAAACTGAAATAATGCAATAAACATTAATTTAACAACATTAGGTGTAACACACAACCCTAATATACAAAACTGATAAGAAAAAAACTAAGAAACATAGTTATTTCAACAAAAAAACATCAAATTTGAAATGTAACGCAGGGAATTCTGGGAATGTCAATTTACGGTTATTCACTGTAAATTATAAGTTCTATTTCACTTCAAAAAACGGTATACTACCGTAAAATTAATGTC
>NW_015505236.1:1441948-1552822 GCF_001515645.1 Sinocyclocheilus grahami | reverse complement strand
GGTTTTAACTTAAATTTACAGTTAAATACCATAATTTCATTAACTGATATAATGTTAATATACCAACCTATTGAAGTACTGAAATCTGTTTTGTACCTTTGTAATACACTGATAACCACCAAATGCAGGTGGCGATGGGAAAGTCACATGATGAGCCAAAGCCCATCACAAGCAGCTTTTAAATAATAACATATATAGAAGGTGCACATGTCATTCACACAAATGCTAAACACCATCATGGTAACACACATGAAACTGAAATAATGCAATAAACATTCATTTAACAACATTAGGTGTAACACACAACCCTAATATACAAAACTGATAAGAAAAAAACTAAGAAACATAGTTATTTCAACAAAAAAACATCAAATTCAAATTTGAAATGTAACGCATGGAATTCTTTTTCACGTCCAAAAACGGTATACTACCGTAAAATTAATGTCCAATACGTGTAATGTCCAATACGTGTAATGTCCAATACAGTTCTTCACAGTATATAGTAGGGGAATTTACCGTTAACCATTTAACAGGTTTTTACTGTAGCATTTTTACTGTTAAATTCACGGTAATTTTTTACAGTGTAGTCTTTTGAGACGTTTTTTTAATTAATCACAAACCTTGAAAAATGAATGAATTGAACCACATGTTATTATTTTCGTTGTTTGATTCAAAACGTTTATAAAGTAAATACTTCTTATAAGAGGTGCATAACTTTGTTATATCTGGTCTGAAAATTGAAATTGAAAATTAAAATCTGAATTTTTTTTTTCTTATTTAGCAAGAGACTGAATAAAATCATTTTAATCGAAAGATTTCTGTTTTCCCCACTAAAGTGCTAAGAGAATCGTTAACAGGACCGTTAAGAAACCTGAATCGTTGGGAATAATCTTATAAGCTAATGGTCGGTGCACCTGTTGCACAAAAAAAGAAAAAATATGCAGTTTTTCTTCTCTACTTAAAAAAATCTAAAGATACGTAACCATTAAGTTAAAAAAAAACAAAAAACTAAGTGATTCTCAAAGATAAATAAATGATCGGTGAAGATACCTGCCAACTTGGCTCCGCGTATCTGTAGTAGCAGAAATTCTCCGTGATCCAGCTGTATATGGCTGACAGAGTGATTTTGGTTTTGTTGCTAGCTCGCATTGCCATGCAAATCAGAGTGGCATATGAATAGGGTGGCTTCACATGGCGGTTTGTTTTATAGTCTATTTCCTCAGACGCATTTGTTTGCGCTGTTATGTAGTGTCCCGCTTGCTGCTGCGCGTATGAATTCGCCAAACTGCTGCAGGACGTTGTGGGATTCCCAGGTGTTTGTGGCATCCCTGCGGCGGCGGTATCTCCAGCAGGTGGGCTGGAGGGTGAGTCGGTGCCCCCCAGCTGGTTTTTGTGGTAGAAGAGGTGTTGCGGATGGCAGCCAGAGCTGGGAGTCCGCTCAGGATTGGCACTGAGGATGGAGAAGTTCTGCAGCCAGTGCAGGCTGGTGAGACTGTCGTCAAAGTGAACAGAGCCGCTGACATTGTCCTGATCCTCCGGATGAAGCATCATCCATCTCTCTTTGAATTTATTCGCTATCTCTGGACTCATTAACACTGGCATCGTGAGCACGATTTGGTGTTTTTGAAGATACAGATCTGTAAAGCAGACAGCGTTGCTTGAAATTTCAAAAATAACGGTTGATAATTTAACAGCAGAAGGTGTATTTTATAAGCGTATAATCCACCACAAGGTTAGGCAATTGAAATCCCACGAATGAAATGCCTACCTGCGAAATGAAAACACAAGACCTCGTCGGTAACGGTGTATTTGTCTCCGTCCGTTAACGTTTGATTGAGCAGCCTGTTCGCCTCAGTGCAACAAGTGCAGCAGATAAACGCGCGCATCCACTAACTCAGACATGTCCTGATATCTACCACGCAAAAGTATCATTCCAATCCCGTCTTCAAGAAAGCCATGTAGAAACACATTTACTATTTCGCAGGCGAGTGAATACGAGAGAAATGAGATGTAGGCTTTGCACTCCGCCGTTTTGCCTGTTTCTTAATAGCCCTTTAAATGTTGACGCTCTCTGATTGGCTGAGAGCTCCAGAGTTGAACATGTCATTGTCCCTCGCGAGGAGTGTACTCAACCACATATCCGCGTGAAATGTGACAGGTGCTCATTTTCTTGCAATTATAATTTATTAAATGATTATATTTTAAACCTCGTGAATTGAGACATATTACTTGATTCAAATACAGCCTGTAAACTGATACATTAATATTTTTGCGTCTTATCTATTTTCATCAGCAGCGGCATCGTTATCATTTTAAAAATTCTTTCTCGACATCAATTTTCCTTTTAACTTTGCTACATGCCTGGAGTGAGTCGTTAGAAAGTCGTTGGTAATAAACTATGCGCGCGCCAAGAGTTTAGAAAAGGCGCACAAATGACAATAGTGTCGTTCAATGAAGGAGCGCGCCACTCATCCCGCCTGAGGAGACCTCTGCCTCTCAAAGCAGTGGCTTACACACCACACTGGCCAACATACAGCCGTTGCAACCACATATCCGCGTGAAATGTGACAGGTGCTCATTTTCTTGCAATTATAATTTATTAAATGATTATATTTTAAACCTCGTGAATTGAGACATATTACTTGATTCAAATGCAGCCTGTAAACTGATACATTAATATTTTTGCGTCTTATCTATTATCATCAGCAGCGGCATCGTTATCATTTTTAAAATTCTTTCTCGACATCAATTTTCCTTTTAACTTTGCTACATGCCTGGAGTGAGTCGTTAGAAAGTCGTTGGTAATAAACTATGCGCGCGCCAAGAGTTTAGAAAAGGCGCACAAATGACAATAGTGTCGTTCAATGAAGGAGCGCGCCACACATCCCGCCTGAGGAGACCTCTGCCTCTCAAAGCAGTGGCTTACACACCACACTGGCCAACATACAGCCGTTCGGCTGAGTAAACCCTCTAAAAATTAGTCTCTGTATTTGAGTTCAAATATTTTAGTTGTCTGACTTAAGTTGAGCCTGTTTCTAAAGGAGTGAACACACTGCCACCATCTGGCTAAACATAGTCTCTACACTAAGCAGAATCATATTGAAGATTTTTTTTAATGTTTTGTGAAAGTCTAACCAAGATAACATTTATTTAAAAATACAGTAAAACAGCAATATTGTGAAATATCACAATGTAAATAAAGAAAAAGAGCGAAATGTATTTTTGTGTAATGTTCAGCAGCCATTAATCCCGCCTTCAGAAATCCTTCTAATATGCTCATTAGACGTTCAATTATTATCAACGACGAAAACAGCTTTACTTAATATTTTTGTGGATTCTTTGATTGACACAAAGTTCAATGAACAGCATTTTAAAGGCATCTAGTTATTTATGGTATTATTAGTAATTAGGCATTGCTTCATTTCTAGATTTCTTTAAGGTAGCTACTGGAATTAGGGTTTATGCTGGAACGGCAGGATACATTATAATGTAATGCAATTTATGCCTTAAAATATAAATAACCACAGTGACTCATATTTGTGCACAACACTTTATGATAAAACGATTTGACTACATACACATACATAACTTTTAAAGGTGCCTGACATCGGTAAGCAGCAGTGAATTCACTAAAAAGCATCAGATATGTCACTGTAAATCATGGCAGATCCCTCTATAAACTACTCATTAAAGCTTCAAGAAGTGCTACAGCTTCCCACTTTGTCTATTTCAACGGGAGGACGAAGGGACAGCCACACAGTACTATAAGGCACAGAACAAATATATAAGATACAGACGTAGATGACTACTTCAACTGGATTACTGATTATACTATGCGTCCGTATCATACTGTAATCTGATGCATTTAGTGTTCATTTGCTGATTATTAAAAAATAAAAAAAGGTACGAAGTCATAAATCACCATGAAGCTGCATACTTCAAAGAGACTGAGCATCCATTAAAAGAATTTGAGCCATTCAAAATTTCTGAACTCTCAAAGCAAAAGCTATGACTGTCTTATAAATGACCTTTTTTTTTTGTACGTTTTTCTATTACACACTGAAATATCTTAGACTCTTCACTACACGGCTTTGATTGCAGTACTCAAGAAGTAATTGTCTTAACAGAGACGGTAGCACTCATGAACAACAGTGTGCTGGAAAGGGAATAAGTTTGATTTGAAACAGCGGGTTGATGAAACTGGCACAGCGGGGGTGTTTATGAAGGGAGCCGCTCATCTTCCATGCGCAGGGTGCTGGGGAGGCAGAGCAGGGGCTGACTGGAGCTGCTGGTGCTCTGACTCTTCAGGCTTTCTATGGACTCTGATGAACCTGAGGAAAGGTGAAGACAGGTGGAGTGAGAAAATTCACTTCATGTTTGGACAGATTTAACTGAATTCATTTTTCTCATGATCTTATGGTTAAAATTAGTTTTGCAGTTGGGATTACATATGAATTTTCTTTCATTACAACTGTTTTAAAATGCTGGACCAGATTGTGAAGTATCTATCATGGACATACAGTATGAAAAGGTGTGTCCAAACTTTTGGTAATGTGTTTGCATGTGACTTATAAATTACTCATGAACTGACTCTTACAAAGCGACTGGTAGAAAAATAGACAACCAGTAAAAAGAAAGAAATATTCATGACATTGGTGACCTACCAGAGTCAACATTCCTCTACAGCAGTGGACCATGACTCAGACGCTATGCGTGTTAAGAGCAAGCCGAGTTAGAGTGAGAAAGAGAGAGGGTTAGGAGACAGCACAGCATTAGACATGCGTTAGACATACAGAACCAGCATGGAAGTCCATTTCTGCCACATAAGCATGTTTTATGCTTTGGTAAATCATAAAACAAAATTATGACATAGTAAATCATAATTGTGAAAATTTAAATTGAGATTAACAAAAGTAAATTTTTTGTCATAATGACCTAGTATTTTATACATTTGACATAATAATGACTTAGTATCTCATAATTAGGACTGTTTATGTTATAATTATGATTTAACAAAGCTTTATAATTGTTTTTTTTGTTTAGTTTTTTTATTCTTATGTGGTGAAAATGGACTACAACACAATTTTTTTAATTTAACATCTGATTTCATTACTAGTTACATTTAAATACTATAATAAACTTTTCATTTCTCATTCAAAATATAAATGCTGTGTACTATGTTAATCAATTATATTTAATTACAAAAACTACTCGTTTAATAAAATAAAAAAATAACATTTAATCCAATCACATTTGTAGCTGAAACATATTTTCAAAGAATTTGTTTAAAACAAAATTACCTAATAGAATTATACAATTTCAGATTTCATGATTTTACATCAAGAATCATAATCAAATGATCAGAGAAAATATTTACACCCCTATTAAGAACGTCTTGATGTACTTGAGATTTTTTCTTTCTAGTGTATAGACGGCATATAAAATACACTGTAAGAGAACAGAAAAATGCTTTTAAAGACTGACATTTTTTTTTTTTAAACAGAAGCTTTACTTGGTAGAAATTGCTGAGCAAGGAAGCAGCAACAACAGAGAAGGTTTACACAGCACAGCATCAGTTCTGCCAAACATGCTGAAAAATTTGCTTGCTCCAACTTTGCTCTTTTGCATTTTCTCAAAGTCAACAGTACAAAGGTTTATTAGTGCGTAAAAGATGCCCCGACCTCGAAAAAGGACTCAAAAGGAACTATTCCTACACAAGGAGTTTTGGCAGACTTCATGGGGGTGTCAGGATTGTGGGGTACTGACTCACCAGGCAGGGCCAGATCTGCTGAGGGGTCACTTTCTGTCCGGCTCAGGCTGCTGCGCTCGCTGTGGCAGTCCTGTAGGATTTCACTCACAGACACATCCAGGGATCTGCTCTCTGAACCTGCCAACATGACATGATTAACATGGTTTGTTCTTCATCACTGGTACTGATACACAACCAAAGCCTGAGAGAATGGCATGCCAGTCAGAATGTTAATTTTATATACATATATATCCAACAGTTTTATCTTTTTTTTAACTGCTGCTGTCATATTATTTGCAACAATGACATGAAATGCTTAATTTTAATGCTGATTTGCACATCAAGTTTGCTAACCTGAATTTGGGAAGCCAGGTTTGGTAGACACACCCTCTACTGTGGCCTGTTGGGAAATAAACTAGAATGAGCCAGTTTTTTTTTTACAGGTTGTGGGAAATGATAAGCAGACACAACAGTGTAGGTTGTTAACTAGTTTGCATTTCTTTATCAGTCACATGCAACCAGGTAAAACCCACAGATCTATGCAAACTAACCCATGGAGTTACACAGTCAGCTCATCCATGCCATGAATCACACAAATGCATAATGAATGTTTCCAAGAAATACATTTGTGAAGAAAGTATTGTACGGTATTATTTATACAACAGACACTCAGACAGGTAATTTCAAGACCGAGAGTAAGAAAACTCTTCACAAAACATAGGAGTTCCTGCTCGCCTTTAAGTACACTGTTAAAAGAAAGCCATCTGCTGGGTTACACTTGATTTGAAGGTGACGTTGTTACAGTGTAATTACACAGTACTGTGTAATATTAATGAACTATTACTCCTAAACTATAGGGCATGTTGGAGTAAAAAGCTGTAAGAAAGTGGACCTTGAGGGCCAGAGTTGAGAACCTCTTCTATAAGGTTAAGGTTTGGTTTAGTTGATTTACTGTTATTAATATACTATACTATACTGTTATTACTACAAGTACTGCAAGTACACGTAACGTAACTATGTCACCTTAAAATAAAATGTTAGCATTTATTGGCTTGTCAATGGGCACCATTTCAGGGAAGTACAGGGAAGAACTTGATAGTGGCTGACCTCAGTGGGACTGAGACTACAGGGCAGAACAGACTGAGGCTGGGCATCAGAGAGCTCCGACATCCTCTCCTCATCTTCCTCCTCCTGTATTGGGGATGAGGGAGAACGTGTAGACCTGGAAACATGACATATATCACTGGAAAAAGAAAAACATTATTTGCGCATTTTCAGAGTTAGTATTTTCAAAATATGGACTTACCCATCTGGTGACGTGCTACCTTTGCCCTTCATTGATGTGGTATCTGCATTCTGCTGCCGTCCAGTCAGGTTAAGGGGATCCCCCATCTCCCCAGAAAACGGGATTTCCTCATAGAGAGGTGCTGATGGGATTGAAGGGGACATGGGTTGCACCCCATTCAGGGCTTCCAGCAGTGAGATGGGCTCATAGCCAGGAGGGATGTTGTCGGCATTCTGAGATTCAACAGGAAAAAAAGTGTGTTGTTAGTAAACTTCTGACTTGTTGCCATGTAGAATCAAAAGAATTTAGAGGTCTTATATTCTTTAACATTAAGTTATGTTGTTTGACATACACATTTCAAAACGTATTCAAACAGAAAACTGTTATTTTAAGTTATTTAAACTGCTATTTTTGCTGTTAAAAAAACTGTGAAAAAATCTATTTAAAACAAATTTGTCCAACATACTGGATGTTTGAAATGAGGAGTTTATGCGCCACTGAAAACCTGAAATACCATTCATAACTGTACTGGAGTCAAATGCGAAGCATGATTCCACTGGACAAAATCAATTCTACTGTAGCAACACAGTGGAAAAGGATCCATGATGCATTAATAATAAATTAGAGTACAGGATGAAACATGAATTTTACCGAATGCTCAGTATGGTCAGAGCTCTGGGAAAGCACTGGGCTAAAGGAAACTGGTGATAGAGTGGCAGCTGTTTTCTTCCTCACGGCTCGAATCTGGAGCAGGGCTCTGAAAGCTGGGGCAGCGAAAGTAGAAAGAAAGGTCAGGTGGGAAAAAAGGATACAAACAAGTGCACAGTGCATAAACAAACACAGGTGCTGCATCCTCACACTTCAGATTAAAAGTTACCAGATTAATTTGGCTACAAAATAGGAGGTAAATATTTGCACAGCTGGTCTTACTGTCGAAGCAAAATCAGTGTACATTCTCTCACTCAAGATCTATAGGACAGAAACACTTTACACAAGTACACAAAAGCCTGGTCAACTAAACTGCAGTCCTGTCGTATATAATTTCTTATTATTCTTATTAGCATGTTTCTCCTTCAAGGAATGAAAAATTGCTTAAAAATTACCGTCAGGGCACCCAAGAATTGATTTGGAGAAATTTAGCATTACATCACTTGCTCACTAAAGAATCCTCTGTCTGCAGTGAATGGGTGCCGTCAGAATAAGAGTTTAAACAGTTGATAAAAATGTCACAAGTAATTGACATACAGTACCTCCAGTCCATCAATTAACATATTGTTTAATATTATTAAGATATAAAAACTGACAATTCTGGCCAAAATACCAGTCCATAATCCATAAAAATGCTGAAAAATCACTCCCTTGTTGCTCCCTCTCATATCAAAATCCACCATTCATCCTAATGATGAATTTATTACAAACTCTCATTCTGACGGCACTTATTCACTGCAAAGGATCTATTGATAAGCAAGTGATGTAATGCTAAATTTCTCCAAGTCAGTTCCAATGAACAAACAAACTCATCAAAATTTCAGTTCATTTTCAGCAATGTTAATTTTTGGTTGAACTATTCCTTTAAATTACACCGCAAGGAAATGTATCATTTTCAGAAATGTTTCTCAGAAAAAAACTTAAACAAGTTTTGTAACACAAATATAAATCCAGTAAAAATTAGCTGATGTCTATTACTTCACACAAATCGAATAATCATTATTACATGACATCCCCAGCAGATGGTACTATTCTTCAACAGTCACATAATCTGCACTGCATAAGTGACCAGTGATGCACTAATGACTATTCATCACTAAGAACAATAAAAAGGGTAATAAAAGCACAATGGTAAATCAGTACATATTGGATTTAAAAAAAAATCATCACTCAGCCTTTTATCTTTATGGCCATACCCACTTTAAAGGTTCGGCTCATTTAGCGGAACAAATCTGAATAATAATAGGGGAACAATACGGGAAGCTCAGGCGTTGATTAATGAGTACTTACGCAGTCTGCAGATAGGGCAGTTGTTGGCCTGGTAACGCAGTGTGTCAGCACAGGCATTGCACAGACACAGGTGCCTGCAAGGGAGAATGAGTGTGTCACGCAGGTCTGATAAACAAACCACACACTCGCTGCTGTTGTCACTGTTTTCATCCTCTGTGGACTGAAGAGAGAAGACAAAACAAAACACTGTAAAATAGTACATGAAACCAGAGACAGAAAAAGGCAGGATGGATATTGTGTTACTAGTTGTGCACGTCACATCTCATCTGCATTAAATTCTCTGGTGTAATTCTCATGATTTACCTTTGTCTCCTGATTGTTCCGGTTTTCAATGCCGTAAATCTCCTGCAGCAGATAGCTCACACGGTCCACCTAAAGGATGAGCATGCGAGATGTAAACGCGGATTACTGGCATGCATGGGAAACATCACAGCACAGATAAAAATGCTCATTATTTTTTTCATGAAGTGACATGGCCTAATTACTGCTTCCACACAAGTGGAGTGGATAAGCGTGCACGAGTGTGAACAGATCAAGGCGTTCAATCCGTCTGTTTAATGAGGGATCCAATTAAAGGGGGCATATGATGTTGCTAAAAAGAACATTATTTTGTGTATTTGGTGTAATGAAATGTGGTTATGCGGTTTAAGGTTAAAAAACACATTTTTACAACCTAGTCGATTTTTACAAAGCTCATCGTCTGAAAAAGCGAGGTGTGCTCTGATTGGCCAGCTATCCAGTGCGTTGTGATTGGCCGAATACCTCAAGCGTGTGACGGAAATGTTATGCCCCTTACCATACTGTGATGCCCTGTCTGGCCTAAAAATATTCAAACCCATTATAAACGAGGCATTTGTTGCATCCAGTGGGGACATAATTACGGATTATAATGACTTATACGGTCTTTTGAAGCGTTGCATCGTACCGCGTAAATATAAAACCATGTCTGCATTTGTGATCAGATCACACTGCGGGCTTGAGTGAGTGGCGGCTGGCGGATTCGACGAAGGAGCGGCCGGCGGGCTTGCGGCAACCACATGTGACGACCCCGGGCTGGACTCTGCTTTGTCCACGGTGAAAGCCGATCCGGTGATCCACAGCGCAAAGTTGATGTATTTCCTCAGCGACCAGCACGGATCAGCTCCAGGCACGACAAAGCGGATATCGTCCTCTTTTGGAAGGCCAAACAAAGTAGTTTCGCTTTCACAACAAAACACACAACGTCTTCACGACATGGCGGCGGCGGCAACAACAATACTACAGCGAGAATAAAAGTTATGCCTTCTTTCTTTGCGTGAACATTTGAGCAGCGTTATTCAAATCTTCCCACATTGTGAGGTAGATATGTGGGGGCGTGTTAGAACAAGCCGTTTTAGGTAGGCGTGGTTGACTCTTAACTTTTATAAAGAATATCTCTTTGTATTTGAGACTTTAGTCTTTGCAACTTTACAGATCTTCGTTATGCACCAAGAGCTTGTAACACACTTCAAAGAGAAAGGAAAAATTTAAGAAACACAATCATACAGCCACAATCACAGATATACTGAAAAATAAGATTGTTCTGTTGCTTCAAAGCACAGATATCAGACCCTTACATTTCATAATGAGCCACAAAAATACTTACGATTTGCTTCTGTTTCAAAGGCTTCACTGAGAAACTGCCATCAACATGCTGTAAGTGAATATATATATATAGTATTAATATTATAAAAACAACCTAATGAGCTGGTAAAGAGAAAAGTCTGAGAATATGAGAGTTCAGATGCACACTTGGAAAAGGGCCAGTGAACAAATCTCTGCGTATTTCCATTCTTAACATCAGCACTGCTTGGAAAAATACTGTTTTATATTTATTTTTACCTCTTTCTCCTCTACTCATTAAAGGCAACATTTAACATCATAGTTATATCAGAAAAGTGATTAGAATTGAATGAAAGCTTTTTTTAAAAAGCAGTTAAAAGCAGTACTTTATATGGGTATTATGTACTGGTATGGGTCACAAAACGTTAAAAACAGAAACAGATTGCAGGGTATTGTTAAAGTGGTATTAATATTATAAAAACAACCTAATGAGCTGGTAAAGAGAAAAGTCTGAGAATATGAGAGTTCAGATGCACACTTGGAAAAGGGCCAGTGAACAAATCTCTGCGTATTTCCATTCTTAACATCAGCACTGCTTGGATGTTTTATATTTATTTTTACCTCTTTCTCCTCTACTCATTAAAGGCAACATTTAACATCATAGTTATATCAGAAAAGTGATTAGAATTGAATGAAAGCTTTTTTTAAAAAGCAGTACTTTATATGGGTATTATGTACTGGTATGGGTCACAAAACGTTAAAAACAGAAACAGATTGCAGGGTATTGTTAAAGTGTGTGGTAAGATTGCTGGCACCACTTTGAATGATTTGAACGACTTGTATAAGGCTAGGACTTTGAAGGCGGCCGAGTTAATTATGAATGATCCCAGCCATCCCTTGCAGAATGTTTATAAGTTGCTTCCTTTTACTCACAGATATTATTTGCCTTTATGTAGGACCAATAGATTTAAAAATTATTTTATACCAGCTGCCATTGGTTTTTTAAATTATAAATAATTTTATGTATATTATTATTGGAAGTCATTGTTTTTTGTCTGTGTGTTGTGGTTGCTTGTTTGTTGTTTGCATATGGTTTACTGTTGGCTGTGAAACAGATTGCCCTTCGGGGATAATAAAGTTGACCTTGACCTTATAGTTCCTAAATTAATTAAAACAGATCAATTAATTACTTTTAACCTTGTGCGGTCTTCGGTCACTTCTGACTGGTGAATTTTACATTTTGAATTTTTAAAAATCGTAGCTTCACCAGAATGGTACAAAACTTGGTGACTTTTATGGCACTTGGTATGGGAACAAAAAAAATTGAGGGCATGATTCGAAAAAGCCAAGTGGTCGTAAAAGAAAATAGTCACACTCATGGTCTTCGGTCAAAAATGACCGACCATAAGAAATGAATGCGAAATGGGGAAAAAAAATTGAAAATAAAGAAAATTTTTGTGTGTACAATCTACAAATCCCCCACAATGCAGAAAACAAATCTGCACAGCAATGAAGGGGTAAAACTCTAAAACATCCAGAGTGCAAAATCAACACACCAACTCACACACGCACAGACACACACTTGTACGTACACACACACACCTATGAACTGGTGTGACTGTAACACTGAAACTATGTCAAATAAAATCAATAATTCAACTACAATGTAGTACAAAAAAGTGGACAGCAAGGAAGGGGTTATACTCTAAAACATCAAGAATGTAAAACAGATACATCCACTCAAACACTTACTTACACACACACTCACAGACACACACACATACAGAATTATACATACTCAAAAGAATTGGATCAGTCCCAGAAGGATTAAGCTCTGATAAAGCATTCCTGTTCATTTTTGTTACATTTTTATAGAATTGTAATGTTTTGTGTAACAAAATGCTTTCTTTCAGGTTTGAATGTAGTAATAATAATGCAAAAACCTACACTTCAAATCAACATTTGAAACAACAAAAATATAAACCTTGACAAAAACTAGTCTTTGAGAATGCCTTAATATACATTTAAATCCAAAACCTAATAAAAGTAAACAATTATGTATCAAAACAACTAGGGAATTCAAAAGCCTCTCTATAGAGTCCTATAGAGGAATCTAGTACACCATGAAACTACAGGTTTTTCTTTTTTTGCTCTCACCAGGAGGTGCTATTCTGCCTTCAAAAATTGGATTTTAAAGGCCTAGTCTCTATTTTAATCTGAAATACTGCATTAACTGAAAAATTATAAAAAAGAAATATATATATATTAATATAATTTGTAAAAAATGTATCATAATTATTGCATAAATATTCATTAGTACCATAAAATTCTTTCAAAATACAAAAGAAAAAATATTATTGAACAAAAATATTTTAGATTGATTTTACTGAAGAAGAAGAGAGAGAGAAAAAAGTTACATTTCAGGTGTCCGGTCACTTTTGACCGTGAAGACCATGTGTGTGACTCACAAATGAGGAGCGCACAAGGTCTCTTGACATATTAGTCTGATTATGCGGTGTTAATAAAAATGTATGATGCTCTTCATGATGCTTTCTGTGGGAACTTTTGTTCTATGTAATAAGGGTAAATTATGTTAATTCTGTCTACTTTCATTTTCTACATTGGCTACAAAACAATTTTCAGGGTTCTAACTGTTTTTGACCATGACTTCTAAGAGCCTTAAAAATCACAATTTTAAAACTTCAAACCTACATTCCAGGTTTTCCACGATCATGTGAACCATGAATCTCAAACGATCCTGACTCTATAAAATCCTGCCTGGTTAATGACTTACTCAATGTTATTCAGTGTTACAAAACATGGCTGAATGCTTGCAAGCTTTCAGCAGACGTTCTTTAGCGTAAAACAAATCACAAGAAATACACACCCTTTCAAAAGCTGCCAAGAGAACATGTGCATGCCCGCTGACATCTGTAACAGAAAACGCAGTGGTTTGTGAGACAACAGTATGTAATGCTATTACATAATTCTAACTGATTATATTTGTTATGATCAAAATTTTTCACCAACCATCTCCATCATCCACTATTGCTTGGACCACCAAAGGGAAAACACCTTTGTCCAGATCAAAGTTCAGCTAAAATATTACACAAATATTTCAATGTTTATTTCAATTGTTTTTTAAAAGCATTATTCTTTTAAGAAGTCATCACAGCACAAAGGCCTTGATGAGACGATGCAAATGAGCCTCTAAGCATCTAAAGAAATGTAATCTTAGAAAATCATACCTCTTCAGGTTTCCATTTGGTGAAATCAATCTTGAAGGATGGCAGAGAAAATTGCTGATTTATCCCTCTCTTATAATGAACCGTCTCAGACACCATTGAAGGGCTCTTGGGGCTGTATCTTTAAAAAGAAAATTGTAGTGATTATCACCAACACATCACATCTCAAGCATACCTGAGGGTGTCAATTACTAATAATCTGCATCAAAACACAGTGACCTATGTAAAAGGGCTTAATCTTTATATCAGTTTTTAGACCAAGGGCTAATTGTGCCACTGTTTCCAAGGAAAGAATTAAGTTGCCAGGAGTTGTCTAGATGCCAGTGGGTTATGTTTTTTTGGACTCGACTGGCGCAAGTGAGGCTATCAATCACAAGAAACTTCTAATTATCATCAAATCCTTTTCCTCTAAAAGAAATTCACTTAGTTAAAAAAGCGTACACCACAAGCACAGTGATTTAGCATCATTCAACTGCAGAAACTTTACCCAATGTACTACTCAGTGGAAACTTACATTGCCATCCCATTGGCAAACTCCTCAAAGGCCTGACAGTATAATGTAATAGCCACTCTGGCATCAGTATCAAAGCAGAATTCAACACTGTACAGAACCCTGGGATCTCCTGTATCCTCCGGTGTGCTGTCAGAATCATCCTTATACCTGCAAAAAAACGAAAAACAAAAGTTGGTTGTCAAACCTCCACACATTTCTTTCTTATTTCAGCATATAGTCCACATTGTGGTACCATCAGCAGTCCCTTCAAGCCATGACAATATTCACAACATACCGGACAAGTCGCAAAGAATCCTTCCTGATGTTCACCAAACTCCTCAGCGTCTTCACAGGCTCATGCGATGCTGGGGTCACATAGGGAAACTGTGGAAAATAGGACCAAAACGTATGTGTGAGAAAGACAAAGTGTCAAACTCATAAAGTTTTGAGGTCGTTTCATTTGGTCACCTGCACAGGTCTGTTGCCTAAGAAATTCAAATCCATATTTTCTCCAAAAAGATATCCCTCTGGGTGGGGTGTGTCAAACTTTTCTCCTCCCATGAAAAAATGGCTGGTGAAATAATTTCCTGCAATAAAGTCATTAGGTAGATTATTATCTGGGATGGATGTGGTCATTAAAGTTGACACAGGATGATGTTTTAATGCATACATGAGGACAATGAAATTAGTATATCTTTTCTGCATCTTTATCTATATATTCTATACCTTTTCTAGTATGTATTTTCTTTTCTAAGTCACTCCCAAAGTAACTTTAAAAAGCAGAAGGATGAGACATTTTTTAACAGAAAGTAACAAACATGAAGAATATGTGACAGTCCACGAATGACACCAAAAATGGTAAAAATGCACACTACATTAGACTTCGTAATAAGGCTAACGTTTGTCAACACTTTACTTAAATTACATTTACCTGATTTGGGGGGATATCTGTACGCCGAATTGGCTTGAATATCGATGTCTTCAACTCCAGCAATCCTCCTGCTCAGTATTGAACCCATGTTTAAGTGTAAATGGCTGCTGAAGACCGATATATGTGGATAAAGGAAGATTTGTTTGGACAGTTAGCTGGATACGGTTTGCTTCCTCCGCTATGGATACATTCCCATCTCTCTCGCGACAAAAAAGAACTGCGAACAAAAGCAATCAACTTTTGTATCTACGTTTTAGCTCTTCCACAAAACAAAGTGACTTATGTAAAATCAGTTAACTCGCGAGTAGACGCCAAATAAACGACGTTTAATCGGTAAACAAAATAAAAACAAAAACAAGACTATTGGAAAAGACTCTCTTCTGAGGAACCCATACTCTCGCGAGATGGGATTTTCTGAGAGCAAAGGATATTGGGATATGTTGTTCCTGTCTACCTTCCGTCGGGGTCTCAGCTGACCTAAACCACACCACAAAAGCTTAAAAGAAACATTAATTTCTGAACTAAAGGCTTTTTAATTAATTATCATGGACATACAATGAGTTATGTTTATGATTCACAAGATGAATAAATTCCAATATCGATGCTGAAAATGATAATTATTTTATAACACCCAAACTAATATCACATATGGATCGAGCACGATGAAATAATTATACATCGTTTATTCCGTATTTGTGTTTAAGACGTGATGCTTTTTTGTAGTCAAAGCATCGTTTCACCAAAGCGCAGTCACGCACTGTTATTAAAAGTAAAAGCAACGTCATGAAAAGTTGTCGTCATTTGCTTACCACTACAAAGGACTGCGCTAAAGTACACCAGGGGGTCTTCTGTTAAGATGCTAGTGATTTAATTGGTGTTGGAAGATTTGTTTACCATATTTGGGAAGGTAGTGGCATAGCGCTAATGGGAATTGGACGGGAACGACCGTCATTCATAAATTCAAACAAAGCGTTGCATGGCGGGATATGTAGTTTCGGCGTTTAAAGAGCAACTTAAAACGCACTCTTATCCTTGTCGCGTAGTTTATGCGTGCCTTTTCTTTGTTTAGGATTAGATATTGTCAAATTGTATAAGCAAAATCGTCAACATCGATCTGGAGCGCTTCAACATATACATCAAACTAACGCAGTGTCACCATCAGAAACACAACAAGCATGGAATCCCGACGCATACAATTCCCATGACCTCCGCCCCGCTCTGATTGGCTGCTTCATGCTGTCAATCATCTGGCGCTCGTTACACCAGCGCTCCTACAGTAAATATTTGTGTTTGCTCAACCGGCTGTAATGGTGGGCGACTGAAAGAGAAAAGAGGAGAGACTAAATCTCAAAAATCCAGTCCCGGGTAAAACACTATTGTTCGTGGCTCGGAAATAAACACCAGCGAATATGGATGAACTCAAACATCAAGTTATGATAAACCAGTTCGTCCTGACAGCTGGATGTGCCGCAGACCAAGCGAAACAGCTTTTGCAAGCGGCACATTGGCAGTTTGAGGTAAGCGCAATGGAGAGCACACTATGCATGCCTACGCTAGTGCATTGTTTATGTGATGCATTGCATTCTCTGTCTGTCCGCGTGTCTGGTTGCCATTGCTTAATAATGACTAATAACTATGACCGAAACATGTTTTAGTTTCCTCCTCCTACGACATTTAAAATCTATTAATGCCGTCTGCATGTGCTTTATTTTCGAATAAAACTGCATCTCTATAGTATAACAATTGCGAAAAACTCAACAGAGACAGGCTACTATCCAATTAGAGTTTACTCCAGATTAAATACTATAATCCTTCCCCATGACACACTGTACTAGCTTCCCATGCTATTATGCAATGAAGATGATCGCTGACAGATTACAGAGCAGAGCTCAACACTGATACAATGTTGTGCTTTCGTTTTTCATTTAGATCAGCCTAAATCCTGCAGCCATTCTCAGCTCTCTAAAATAAGTGAAACTCCGACAGTTTTCCAGTCTAGCGAGGTATAAATATGTTTGAATATTATTATACAGCATGTGAGGTAATGCTGTGTTATGATCTCTCACTCACAGACAGCCCTTAGTGCCTTCTTTCAAGAGACAAATATCCCTTACGGTCACCATCATCAAATGGTGAGTATGAAAGCCGTCATCTCTGGTTATAAACGTTTATTAGATGTAACTTTTTTCTATTACATGTGTCTGTTATGTGATTATACGTGCTCCGTTTACATCGTGGCTGAAACAATAACAATGTAAAGCTGTAGCCATAGTGTCAGCCATGTTGCGGAGAGACGGGGCTTCCAGAAATAAACACACACACACACACACACGCGGTGTTCACGGTTATTACTGTAGTGTGCCGAGGTAGGCAGTATTTCATTGTTGCAGTATAAATAAAAAGAAATAATGGCCACAAGTTTAAAGTATCACGAATGTGGGCTATCACTTCACTTGTCAAGCAATAAGCAAGTGTCTTCTTGAACAGGACTAGTGTTTAATAATTCCTCTATGAAAAAGAGTTATATGGTATGTGCATCATGATGATGGAGTTCTGGAATATCCCACTGCCACTTATTTTCCACTTTTATGAAAAACCTGGGGCATATCGGTAACACTTTACAATAAGATCCCATTAGTTCATGTTAATTAATGGATTAACTATAACTAACAATTTGCAATTTATTTGTTACAATATTTGATCATTTTTGTTAAAGGGATAGTTCACCCAAAAATGAAAATTTGATGTTTATCTGCTTACCCCCAGGGCATCCAAGATGTAGGTGACTTTGTTTCTTCAGTAGAACACAAACAGAGATTTTTAAGTCAAACCGTTGCAGTCCGTCAGTCCTATAATGTAAGTGGATGGGAATCACGGCTTTGAGAGTCATAAAACATACACAAACATAACCAAATTTAACCCTGCTGCTCGTGATGGTACATTGAAGTGAAAAGACACGAAACGATCGGTCTGTGCAAGAAACTGAACAGTATTTATATCGTTTTTTTACCTCTGATTTTCACCACAATGTCTGAACTGTCCTGAGTGCGTTCGTGTCTTCTTCTTCAGCCTGCGCATGAGGCGTCTATTTCTTCTTGCTTTACGGCGGATCGCAGACTTATAAGTGCATAACCTGTGCAAGAAACTGAACAGTATTTATATCGTTTTTTTACCTCTGATTTTCACCACAATGTCTGAACTGTCCTGAGTGCGTTCGCGTCTTCTTCTTCAGCCTGCGCATGAGGCGTCTATTTCTTCTTGCTTTACGGCAGATCGCAGACTTATAAGTGCATAACCGCCACCTATCTCTCAAATGAACCATTGACACTCTTATCTACAATCTCAATTAGGAGTGTCAATGGTCCATTTGAGAGATAGGTGGCGGTTATGCACTTATAAGTCTGCGATCCGCCGTAAAGCAAGAAGAAGAAGAAGAAGACGGCTCCTCACGGCCGGTCACAGTTTGACTTAAAAATCTCCGTTTGTGTTCTACTGAAGAAAAAAGTCACCTACTTTTTGGATGCCCTGGGGGTAAGCAGATAAACATCAAATTTTCATTTTCGGGTGAACTATCCCTTTAACATTAGTTAATAAATACAACTGTTCATTGTTAGTTCGTGTTAGCTCAGGTCCAGTAAATAATGTTAATACACACAACTTTTGATTTGAATAATGTATTGGTAAATGTTGAAATTAACATTAATTTGTCAAATTAATAAATTCTTGTTATATTATGCTTTATTTTTTTCTTTAATTATTTTTCATTAATTTGTGTTAATGTTAACAAATGAAACCTTTTGTGAAGTTATTGTTAACTATTGAAATTGTGTTATTCAGACTTTAAAAAAAATGTCATAAAAATTGTGGAAGTGATGGAAATTTCTATAGTGAAGAGTTTTTACAATTATTATTTGCTATTAAATATATTTAATCTCGTAGATAATGCTGTTGTGAATTGTGGGTGTTTTATTCTTTGGAGTCAGTTATTTTCAATGAATCGGTAAAACAGTTTTATAAAATTGTCAAAATGATTAATTAGTGAATCTGTCTGAATCTAAATTATTTAAAAAAATTCAAAGCTAATCATATAAAATGTCAAAACAGTGGGAATTTTTTTTGTGTGTGTGATAAAACAGAAATTATGTCATTAAAATTTGGCATTTGTGCAGTTAAACATTGCAGTTCACCCTATGTTTGTGTCTGTTTGAGGTTTATTGATGTGAGTGTATGGGGCATAAATGGTTTTGCTGAAGCAAAAAAGTATCTACAGGTCATTGTTTATCGCTGAACACAGGATAGTTGTGATGCCCACTGCATCACAGTTTAAATAGAGCAGGTGAAAGCACAAGAAGCAGAGGTGTGATTTTATTGCATGCATGGCTGCCAACACTTACTAATGTTATTAGTTGCAGTCCTCATTGAGTTTGCACTACAATTTCCCCTGCACTAGCACACTTATTCTGATTGACAGTGAAGTCAAAGTGCATGAAAAAATCAGCAGACTAGTATGCTTACCTCACAGAGTGTTCTTTTATATTGGTTTAGTGTATCATTTTGTTTGGAGGCTGTTGAAAAAGACGACTCCTCACGGCCGGTCACAGTTTGACTTAAAAATCTCCGTTTGTGTTCTACTGAAGAAAAAAGTCACCTACTTTTTGGATGCCCTGGGGGTAAGCAGATAAACATCAAATTTTCATTTTCGGGTGAACTATCCCTTTAACATTAGTTAATAAATACAACTGTTCATTGTTAGTTCGTGTTAGCTCAGGTCCAGTAAATAATGTTAATACACACAACTTTTGATTTGAATAATGTATTGGTAAATGTTGAAATTAACATTAATTTGTCAAATTAATAAATTCTTGTTATATTATGCTTTATTTTTTTCTTTAATTATTTTTCATTAATTTGTGTTAATGTTAACAAATGAAACCTTTTGTGAAGTTATTGTTAACTATTGAAATTGTGTTATTCAGACTTTAAAAAAAATGTCATAAAAATTGTGGAAGTGATGGAAATTTCTATAGTGAAGAGTTTTTACAATTATTATTTGCTATTAAATATATTTAATCTCGTAGATAATGCTGTTGTGAATTGTGGGTGTTTTATTCTTTGGAGTCAGTTATTTTCAATGAATCGGTAAAACAGTTTTATAAAATTGTCAAAATGATTAATTAGTGAATCTGTCTGAATCTAAATTATTTAAAAAAATTCAAAGCTAATCATATAAAATGTCAAAACAGTGGGAATTTTTTTTGTGTGTGTGATAAAACAGAAATTATGTCATTAAAATTTGGCATTTGTGCAGTTAAACATTGCAGTTCACCCCATGTTTGTGTCTGTTTGAGGTTTATTGATGTGAGTGTATGGGGCATAAATGGTTTTGCTGAAGCAAAAAAGTATCTACAGGTCATTGTTTATCGCTGAACACAGGATAGTTGTGATGCCCACTGCATCACAGTTTAAATAGAGCAGGTGAAAGCACAAGAAGCAGAGGTGTGATTTTATTGCATGCATGGCTGCCAACACTTACTAATGTTATTAGTTGCAGTCCTCATTGAGTTTGCACTACAATTTCCCCTGCACTAGCACACTTATTCTGATTGACAGTGAAGTCAAAGTGCATGAAAAAATCAGCAGACTAGTATGCTTACCTCACAGAGTGTTCTTTTATATTGGTTTAGTGTATCATTTTGTTTGGAGGCTGTTGAAAAAAGAATAACTGATGGCGACTGTAGTCATTGATCATAAAATCATTTACTCAACATGAGAATTTTTATTTTTGAGTGAACTATTCCTTCATAATTAATTTTTAAAGCACAACATCACAGTCGTAATTAAAGTTTGCCACATGTTCAGGCCTCCCTGGAGCTTAACATCTTTATGAGCTGCTGTTCATTTTACTATTTAAGGTATATTAATAGGAAATAATTGTTGTGAATGGGCATATCATCATAGGTTGAGATCATGCTCTGGACAGGTGTAATGTTAGATGTTTGTCTCCTAGAGTGACCCTACAATAATTGCTGACCACCTTAGCTCATAACTCACACGCTGAGCCGAATACACAAACAGAAAGTTGGGTATCACACAGAAAAGGCTTTTTCAAACTTAGTTATGAATTTTATAATGAAATCTGGGTTCCTGAAACTGAAAAATGTCATTCACACTAAAATTGCTCCCTTTCAGTTTAGTTAGAAAGTAGGACAAAAAAGGATGAATATTCTGGATTTTGTCCTTTCAAATAAATGCATGTATTGCTTATGACTAATAGTGACAGAATACACTCTGGACAAATGTGCAAATTAAGACAGAAATTATACTTTGTCCCTTCAATATTGAATTATTGGCTGTTATATTACAGTACTTTTATAAAACATTTTTTTGACGGATGTGATTTTAGTCTAATTTAGTAAAAATGATTAGACATCATACTTAATTTTCATTACCAAAGAATAATGGTTTATACGGAGCAAAATTTCCACATTTTAAGAAATGAATTTTTGGCCCAAGGAATTGAAGCTCTGACCATGCAGTCACCGCCAAAGTAAAAAGAATAGCCTTAGTAAGATGGCCAGTTATCCTCTGGTTAAAGTACGGTAATTAAAACAGGATTTAACACACAAAGGGTAGAAAATTCTCTTTTCCTGGCATTGGGGCTGAGAAGGAGGGGTACAAATTCTGGTAACTTTAACTGTGGTTTGTTCCTGGGTGTGACCTAAGAAAGAGTTGGCAGTATTTTAATTCTCAGATACAGCTGAATTCCCTGCACCTTACAGAGAGGGGTGGGGAAAGGTTAGAGTAATGACAGGGCTTTATTGCAGTTAACTGACAGTTTGATTAAAAGGATCATGGCTCCTTATCTTGATGACCTTACAGTCTCTGTAGCCTATAAAAACGAGCAGATGTTCTTTCTTGGAAGTGAGACAATCTGTGTGAAACATACTAAAGACAAAATTCAGGCTGAAAAGTTAAGAAACACCGGAATGTCTCATCAAAGGCAGTGTATACAAAGTATTTCACTCTGAAACAATGATTATATTTGAGTATTTGGCCTTGAGTTGATGTTGTGGTTGGAGCCAGAAAGAGTAAACCACATTTACAAGCAATGTTTCTCGGTATGCAGTGAGTGTGAATCGCAGATGTACAAGAAGTAACGTACAATGCACATGGGTTTAAGGGGTTAGCATGGCCCAGATTGCCCCGGCTGGTAGATGATTTTAGCCCCCTGCAGAATTCAAACCCCAAAGGTAACCGTTTGTATCATCTGTTCAAAAACATATCACATCATATTCTTCTATAATCAAAATAGCCTTTCCGATTACTCCTTGGAAGCAATACTAGGAAAGCAGGCTAATTTAACTGAAATCACAACCAGAGTCAAAGGCATTTCCTAAAAATGATTTTCTCTCTTTTTTTCCTCTTAAGCTAGATTTGTGCTGGCATACTCTTGAAGCTTGTCACTGCAGAACTGTGAATTGTCTCTTAAATGGCTAGGAAAGCAGGCTAATTTAACTGAAATCACAACCAGAGTCAAAGGCATTTCCTAAAAATGATTTTCTCTCTTTTTTTCCTCTAAGCTAGATTTGTGCTGGCATACTCTTGAAGCTTGTCACTGCAGAACTGTGAATTGTCTCTTAAATGGTAAATTGCTTGTGATGTTCATCAAGTCACTTTGGATAAAATTGTATGCTAATTTAATGCCACGGTATCAGCTAGCAGGCTAACCGTTTGTGAAGTATCTGGAAAAAAAGAATGAGAAATGTTTCATTCAACCAGTTATAGCTTCAGTTATATAATATGACGTCTGACAATATACAGTATATGGTATGTTATTTAAGGCACATTCACACCAAGGACAATAAAGTTTTAATAATCATTCTAATTCTGTGAGCTGCCATGTTCAAACCACAGCTATAGTGTTAATGGCAGAGAAAAATGATATTGTTGGAACCAATTTTCAAAACAGTTTTTCCAGCTGATGTACAATAAAATCACTGACAGCCTCCCGGCTTTAAGGAGCTGCTGGAGCATTTAAAGCAGTAGACGACACGCAGTGCACACTTATAGTATGGTGTGAATGCTAATTTAGTAATCACTACTGTTTTTATAGTATTCACCCTATTTTCTAAATGCATGTTATAAATCTTCTTATGAACAATTCATATAAGCATATGTTTATTTTTTTTACATTTCTGACCTCGACCTTCCAATTATGCAAACTCTTATGGAGTGCAATGCTAACAACTCAAAATCCAATCAAATGATGCATAGATCCAGTTCCCAGCCCTACATTTATTTATTTTTTTTAATAAGCTGTTACACTCTAATGTACGTCACAATACAGAAGAAAAGATTTGTCGCTACTTCTGTTTAATCACGAAAAAATGCTCTTGGACAGCATTCATAACTCTCTAAGATGTCTTTCAGTTGGGCGACATTTAAACTGTTCTGATTGAACAAATTTTGCTGGTTTACGATCACTGCACAATCACTTGGCAGAGGACACTGCAGCTTGTGTCCTTTGTTTTTAACATACAGGAAGTATAAATCAGCCTTTTTGTAGACAATACTTGCCTATTGTTTTGTTCTGAAATCCTTCTGTACTGTTACACTCAGGTTGATAATCAAGCCTTGAACTGAGAGATCATTTGCTCACATATGTGTAAACACTTAAATCTACACACACACACACACACAGTATAATAGAGAGCAGAGATCAGAAAAACATCTGCATCTCTGCAGTACGTGATTACAAATTACTGTTATAAAAATCAAAGCACCTCCTAAAGGCATTGTCTGCCTGCTTGACGACAACTGCCAGCGTCTCTCTTTCTCTCAGATACTCACAGATACGCGTACAACAGATCAGGCAGTGTTGTACAGTTTTGTGTTACAATGGAACGCTGCAGTGAACCGTCAATTATCTCATTACAAACCTTATCATTATATTTCATGCACCATCTGCCACAGTCATGTAGACATGCATGTGAAGGATGCAAAACAGCAGTTGTACTAGAACTTCCATGCTAAGCATAAAGCAATGAATTGCATCACTGTTTTAGTTCAAAGGAATTTGAAAGCTTTCCTTTGTTTTATGCTATATATTTCTAGCTATTTCCAATGGAGGAGAATCTGCTTGTTTGTGGATTGGAACAGTCTGTTTTATTTTTTAATAAGCTGTTACACTCTAATGTACGTCACAATACAGAAGAAAAGATTTGTCGCTACTTCTGTTTAATCACGAAAAAATGCTCTTGGACAGCATTCATAACTCTCTAAGATGTCTTTCAGTTGGGCGACATTTAAACTGTTCTGATTGAACAAATTTTGCTGGTTTACGATCACTGCACAATCACTTGGCAGAGGACACTGCAGCTCGTGTCCTTTGTTTTTAACATACAGGAAGTATAAATCAGCCTTTTTGTAGACAATACTTGCCTATTGTTTTGTTCTGAAATCCTTCTGTACTGTTACACTCAGGTTGATAATCAAGCCTTGAACTGAGAGATCATTTGCTCACATATGTGTAAACACTTAAATCTACACACACACACACACAGTATAATAGAGTGCAGAGATCAGAAAAACATCTGCATCTCTGCAGTACGTGATTACAAATTACTGTTATAAAAATCAAAGCACCTCCTAAAGGCATTGTCTGCCTGCTTGACGACAACTGCCAGCGTCTCTCTTTCTCTCAGATACTCACAGATACGCGTACAACAGATCAGGCAGTGTTGTACAGTTTTGTGTTACAATGGAACGCTGCAGTGAACCGTCAATTATCTCATTACAAACCTTATCATTATATTTCATGCACCATCTGCCACAGTCATGTAGACATGCATGTGAAGGATGCAAAACAGCAGTTGTACTAGAACTTCCATGCTAAGCATGAAGCAATGAATTGCATCACTGTTTTAGTTCAAAGGAATTTGAAAGCTTTCCTTTGTTTTATGCTATATATTTCTAGCTATTTCCAATGGAGGAGAATCTGCTTGTTTGTGGATTGGAACAGTCTGGCTCATTGAACAATAGTAAAGGGGAACAAGAATGATGCTCTCTAATTTTGTTTCACTGATGCCTCTGCAGGGCTTATGTTGTGCTTGGTGAACCAAAGACGCTGGGTTCACTTACATGTTTTTGCTATGGTTCTAGTTGGAAATGGGCAATCAAGGATATCCTATTTGAAGTCACAAAAAGATGTTTCCAAGTCCCGCATTAGATCTGGACCTTTTTGTTAATGTCGAAAACAACAGTTTTTAAATAGTTTTTTTTATTTCTTCAACTATGCTATTTGCAATGCTTAATGGAGTTGCCGTTCTTTCTTGCAGTCTTTTACCTTTTGTTTTTTGGCTGATTTTCAAAACTTTTTTGCTTAAGCCAAAGATTGTAATTTGTGGTTTACCTTGTAGCAGGCTGGTTTGGTTCATGGCTTTTGGTTATAGACTTTTTTTTAAATTCCATTGGGAAAAATGCTTCCGAAACTAAGGCAGCTGAAAAAGTGTCACACTATTGGTCTTGTTTTAAACAAAGACTACTCAAAAGCATGTGGTGATACAAGCTGAATTGTTTTTTCATACTTTCTCTGATTTTAATTTAATATGAAGAGACAAGTAAGCCATTTGCAGGTTGTAAAGTAAAAACACTCTGGTTTTACCAGAACACACATACTGGTAAAAAATGTATAGCCTGAATGCACTGTAAGTCGCTTTGGATAAAAGCGTCTGCTAAATGCATAAATTATTAAATTATTATTAAATTATTTTGTACACTGTAAGAAAAAGAATCAACATGAAGCAATGCATAATTCAAAATATGGGTAAAACATCTGTAAAAAATGTATATGGAAAATTCTTTCATATTAACACAGTACATTGTGCCCTGTTTTACAGCCTTTACATTGTGTAGTGCTACCTAAACATTCTTTGTTTGAGAATCCAGACCAGCAGTGAATTTGGGACTGGGTTATCTTTTTGACCAACCAATGGAAGACAAGGGGTGTGTTCAGATAGATAGAAATACAGTTTTAAACATTCACTGGGTTTCCAAGTAAATCAAATGTAACAAACAAAAATAAAGTATAACAAAGTGGACTGGGCTGTGCACCGCAGGTTCTGTTTTTCTACACCAACTCTGACCTCATTTCTCATCAACAGCTCTGTCCTCACAACCAAAATATTTCCATAGCAACCCAGCTGTCTGCCGGAGCATGTTTATGTACACTGCACCTCTTGAAGCACGCTTTGTCAATGTTTCTGATTTATGGAGGATCTGCAAATGCATCTGCTCTCGGTTTGACGGCCTTGTTAAGCCACTGACCGTCTCCACATCTGCAGCAGCTGTCCAGCTGGGTGATGTATTGCTGGATGCCATTTTGTGCGACTCTTCCAAACCGAGGGATTTTTTCCCCCCTCCTCATTGCCATTTGAAGCCTGTGTAACAGCTTCATAGCTGTTTTTTTAATCCCTCAGACTTCCTGTTCTAATCACTCTTGTGAATTAAAGGCATCTAGGGACACGGAGGTCCATTTGAGACTTTTGACCGGCCACAATGGGGTGATTGTGGTGGTTTTTGGAGAGATATCCTTACAGGTGGGTCAATAAAAACTGCAGGCGGCCGTATTTAAGGTTGCTGACTGGATAGGACGCGGATGCCGATGTGATTGCTGCAGTAAGACAATATGGACATGTTTCTCATACCTGTGCAAGGGCACACCAGGAAGTATCCCAATGTAATGCTGTCCGTTCATTTAGCTTTCATTGACAATCTCTTAGATTTCTCCCCACATATTAGTCCTAGTTCAACCCACAGACTGCTGCCTTGTGCAGATTTGTGGCGACCTTTGAAATGTTGTTTATGTCTGGTGATGTTGTCCTGCCGCCGAAAAAATCGCAGGATGGCGGGGGTGCTCTCATGAGGCCTATTGTGTACCTCTAGATGCGCGATTTGCTGGGGACAGAGGACATCGAGTTCAGAGAGGACAATGGGGAGGTCACAGATGTAATGGAGAAGCTGAATGGCACACGGAGCAAGGCAGAGCGGGTGATGCCAGGGCAGAGATGAGAAACAGGAAGTTGAACTGTTAGAAGAGCACCAATCAACACCGGCAGAGAGAATGCGAAGGAAGGGAGGGAATGTTGTAATGATCTACTGGGACAACTTGGCAGAATTTAATTTTGCCACTAAAATGTTTTAGCTGCTTGTCGTACGGTTTAAAATGTGTTTTATTAGTTAGGAATGTTAAAGATGTATTGAAAGTCTCTAATTTTTCTTCTGCAATCTGTAAAAGACAGAACCTGATTTTTATTTATCAGAAATAGCTTGAATTATGAAAGGAGACCTCTATATGATACACATATATGAATGAGGGGTTCGTGACACCAGCTGAAAATCATGAAATAAATTAAAATGATTTTAGAGCGAGCAAGATTTGATTAACTTTTATGTATTTTAATTAAAGTGTAATAAGACAAACTGCTACACTGCTGTTCAAAAGTTTGGGGGCAGTAAGCCCTAGTTAAAAAGAAATGCATTTATTTCAAAATACATTTGAAGTACATTTATTTCATACTAAGTATAATACAAATACATTTACATATTTATGTACTTAATAACAATACACTGCAGTTGTACTCTTAGTATACTAACCTGGTATACTTAAATGTCTGCTAAATTGGAACAACTAATTTTGTACTTAATGCACGGAAGTAGTGCTGAAGTCTAACTAAAGATATATTGAAGTATATTTGATTGTGCTAACGTGGAACTATTGCAAGAATACTTCAGAGACACTTTAAATATCTTGCATTTAAAGACCTATATTACTCAAAGATCATATAATCATCATCAGTAGCGACATTAAAACACATTTTAGGCTTAATATTAAGAAATGTGCATTGTGCACAAGTAGTACTCCAAAAAAGTTTAATTATAATTTTTATATCAGTAAGTCTCGAGCTTTATATCAGTAAATACATGAATAGATTTGAACTGTACTTAGAATGAAATAAATGTATTTTAAATATATTACCTTTTACTAGGGAAATTTTGAAAGAAATGAATACTTTTATTCAGCTAGGACCTATTCAGTTGACAAAAAAAGTGACAGTAAATACATTTGTAATGTTACAAAACATTTCTATACAAAAAATTCTTGCTCTGTTATTTTTTACTTTCTGTTCAGAATTTTGAAATGCTGTTCTTTTTAACTTTCTATTTATAAAAGAATCCTGAAAAATATAACTGTACTAACTGCTGAAACTTCAACTTTGCCATCACAGAAATAAATTACATTTTAAAATAGCCTACATTAAATGGTTAGTTCACCCAAAAATGAAAATTAGCCTGTGTTTTACTCACACTCGAGGCATCCTAGGTGTATATGACTTTCAGATGAATCATATCGGAGTTATATTAAAAATTGCCCTGGCTATTCCAAGCTCTATCATTGCAGTCAGCGGGTGTTTCTGTTTAACAGTCCAGAAGACGGGAAATAAAGTGCACGCATCTATAATAAAACGTGCCTCACACGGCTCCGGGGGGTGAATAAAGGGCTCATGTAGCGAATCCATGCATTTTCAAAAGAAAAATATCCATATTTCAAAAGTAATAAACACTTTTTTCTCACTTCTGCTGACTGTCGTACGCGGAAGCTGTGCAGGCGGATGACGTAAGACGTCGGCATTGCGTGATTAGTGACGAATGCGGAGAGAGAACAAAACATATCGCCGGTCACAAATTAGAAGCACAAAACGAAGATTTGTAAAGAAAAATGTCAGAGGATTTCGATATAAGCCAAGAGGAGACTGGTTTTCCTTTGCTAAAGTAAGGAAACTTTGCTTCCTTTGCTCCTGTAAACAAACTCGCGAGACTAGCATATCTCAGAGGCGAGGAACGCCTTCCACGTATGACAGATACCTGAAGTGAGAGAAAAGTGTTTATTACGTTTGAAATATGGATCTTTTTCTTATGAAAATGCATGGATTCACTACAGGAGGCCTTTATTAATCCCCCAGAGCCGTGTAAGGCACGTTTTATGGATGCACGCTCTTTATTTGATGTCTTCTGGACTGTTGAACAGAAACACCCACTGACTGCAATGATAGAGCTTGGAATAGCCAGGACAATTTTTAATATAACTCAGACTGAATTCGTCTGAAAGAAGAAAGTGATATACACCTAGGATGCTTCAAGGGTGAGCAAAACATAGCCTAATTTTTGGGTGAACTAACCCTTTAAAATAGCAAAAGTTACTTTAAATTGTAATGTTTTTGATCAAATAAATAAATACAGCCATTGTTAACATAAGAGCCATTGAAAGCACTTCTTTCAAAAACATCAAACATGTTACTGACACCAAAAAGTGATCGAAAATGATAAATTTGATAAATGATGTGCATTATCCAAGAACACAGTTGTGATTGTCCATCTGTTTTGTTTTTTAGATGTGTACCCCAGCAAACACACCCGCAACGCCACCAAACTTCCCAGACGCCCTCACAATGTTCTCGCGACTCAAAGCCTCGGAAAGCTTCAACAGCAGCAGCAGTCCCAGCATGGCCACCTCGCCCCCTCCACCTCCGGTCAGCTGGGGCATGACCGCACCCGTGCCCAACCAGCAGGGCTTATGTGAGCGCGCGACGCATACGTCATCCGCCGGAACGCCTTCCACGTATGACAGATACCTGAAGTGAGAGAAAAGTGTTTATTACGTTTGAAATATGGATCTTTTTCTTATGAAAATGCATGGATTCACTACAGGAGGCCTTTATTAATCCCCCAGAGCCGTGTAAGGCACGTTTTATGGATGCACGCTCTTTATTTGATGTCTTCTGGACTGTTGAACAGAAACACCCACTGACTGCAATGATAGAGCTTGGAATAGCCAGGACAATTTTTAATATAACTCAGACTGGATTCGTCTGAAAGAAGAAAGTGATATACACCTAGGATGCTTCAAGGGTGAGCAAAACACAGCCTAATTTTTGGGTGAACTAACCCTTTAAAATAGCAAAAGTTACTTTAAATTGTAATGTTTTTGATCAAATAAATAAATACAGCCATTGTTAACATAAGAGCCATTGAAAGCACTTCTTTCAAAAACATCAAACATGTTACTGACACCAAAAAGTGATCGAAAATGATAAATTTGATAAATGATGTGCATTATCCAAGAACACAGTTGTGATTGTCCATCTGTTTTGTTTTTTAGATGTGTACCCCAGCAAACACACCCGCAACGCCACCAAACTTCCCAGACGCCCTCACAATGTTCTCGCGACTCAAAGCCTCGGAAAGCTTCAACAGCAGCAGCAGTCCCAGCATGGCCACCTCGCCCCCTCCACCTCCGGTCAGCTGGGGCATGACCGCACCCGTGCCCAACCAGCAGGGCTTATGGACTCAGGGGCCTTCCCCCCAACAAGCCCACCCGCCCCCAGGCTGGCCCTCAGCTGTCAACCAGCAAGCGGCAACCGAACAGAAGGCCAGCGTCGCCATGGAGGCTGAGAGATGAGGGCCTGGACTACACAGAGCAAGGCGTCAGGGGAGGGGCGTTTTTTCTCTCTCACTCACCAGACATGGAGGGGGAGAGAGCTACACCAAGAATAACCAAGCAACATGGACATTTACAGAAGAGGAGCGAAAGCCAACACGAAGGTAATAAGAGAAATAAAGAAACAAGCGCACATTGTATTACCAAGTTAAGGGTGAGCAAAACACAGCCTAATTTTTGGGTGAACTAACCCTTTAAAATAGCAAAAGTTACTTTAAATTGTAATGTTTTTGATCAAATAAATAAATACAGCCATTGTTAACATAAGAGCCATTGAAAGCACTTCTTTCAAAAACATCAAACATGTTACTGACACCAAAAAGTGATCGAAAATGATCAATTTGATAAATGATGTGCATTATCCAAGAACACAGTTGTGATTGTCCATCTGTTTTGTTTTTTAGATGTGTACCCCAGCAAACACACCCGCAACGCCACCAAACTTCCCAGACGCCCTCACAATGTTCTCGCGACTCAAAGCCTCGGAAAGCTTCAACAGCAGCAGCAGTCCCAGCATGGCCACCTCGCCCCCTCCACCTCCGGTCAGCTGGGGCATGACCGCACCCGTGCCCAACCAGCAGGGCTTATGGACTCAGGGGCCTTCCCCCCAACAAGCCCACCCGCCCCCAGGCTGGCCCTCAGCTGTCAACCAGCAAGCGGCAACCGAACAGAAGGCCAGCGTCGCCATGGAGGCCGAGAGATGAGAGCCTGGACTACACAGAGCAAGGCGTCAGGGGAGGGGCGTTTTTTCTCTCTCACTCACCAGGCATGGAGGGGGAGAGAGCTACACCAAGAATAACCAAGCAACATGGACATTTACAGAAGAGGAGCGAAAGCCAACACGAAGGTAATAAGAGAAATAAAGAAACAAGCGCACATTGTATTACCACGTTTTTTCTATAATAAAAGAGTAGTTTAACGTATATGGGACTATGATCATTGCGCCCGTGGATTATTTCTGGTATTTTCTCGAAGATGGACGTCTAGCATCTAAGGCAGCAACTTTTCTCACATTTTACTTTTTGTTGTTTTATCTGGTGTTCTTTATGCAAGACGAGAGTTGACGTTGCATGCGGATTAGCGATCTGTTTTTGCGGTTTTTAACTAACTAGTATTCAATGCAAGCGTTCATGTGTACAGCGTGTGAGACTTGCACACTCAAACATTGTGTATCAGACTTAAATTTTCTCTCCCCGTTGGATAATGGGACTTTTTTCGTACCTCACTGGTCAGCTGACTCTACTCAACCAATCAGGGAATCTCACTAGTTGAACACCCTTTTTTCAAACTCAAGCCGGATTTTCCATGATGCTTTGCTTTGTCCATTACGCAGTAGCTCACTGATGTCCTCAAAGATTGTAAAGATTGGTCTTAAAATTGATTCTGGATATTTTATAATCATGGCTCCTAGTTTTATTTCAATCTGTTTTTGGGGGAGCTGGTTAGCTGGTTTATCAGACTGTTGTTTTTTAGCCGAGGAGAGTAAATCTCTAAAGCTACATTAAACCAGACTACTGTACAACATGTTTGTAAGCAGACTTGCCACTTTGCATGACGTATGCATATGTATATCATATTTTGTAGTTTCTTGCTTTTTGGGGGAATTCTACATGAGTGCTTTTCAGGAATTCTATCTCATTTCTAGTTTTAGAGAAAGGATGAGAACACCCATTCAAGTTGTAATTCTGGCCCAATCTGCTTTTTCTATTGACATAAAAATTATAAATCTGATGGGGGGTGGAGTTTAATTTCTTATTTGCTGAAAACAATTTTCAGTAAATTTTAATATTTACTTTGTATTATTTTCCATTTACAACAATTTCTGATCAAGCTTTTCTTTTGGGGTCACTTGTTCCCAAATGGGTTTCCATGTATGTTTTCCCCTGTTTGACTGTATTGATACCATTCCCACAATATTTGTGGACTACCTGATAATTAACTTATCATTGTTTGTGTTCCTAAATAAATATTGTATGTCCTATGGTGTGATTTGTTCTTCAGTAGAGACCTGTTGTTGATATACTGTTGATAAACTTGTCAGTATACAACATTTTAATAGAATATTACTGAATTATTATTATTATTATAATTGTGGAATTATCATTCTTAATGCTAATAGAAATTCAAGTGAGGAAGTGAGACTGAAGTGAGAATTTTTAGCCTAATATGAGAAAAATATTTACTTTACTCTTTACTCTAAAAGTGCATAATGTACATAATGTGCATAATGTACAAAATCATCATAGCATTATAAACTGACTGTAAATCTTTGCGTACTTAGAATCAATTAGGGTCAGAGCAAAAATAAATATATATTTTTTATTTAGTATTATGTTTCATTAGTATTTCATAATTAGTATTATATACTACCTACACTAGTCTTCAAAAGTTTGGGGTCAGTAGAACTAATATGAGCAAAGATTTGTTAAATTGATCAAACGTGACAGTAAAGACATGTATGATGTTACAAAATATTTCTGATAAATGCTGAACTTTTGAATTTTCTATTCATCAAAGGACCCTGAAGCAGAAGAAAAATCACAGTTTTCACAAAAAATATTAATCCGCACAACTGCCTAATGCTGCTGAAAATTCAGCTTTGCAATCACAGCAAATTACATTTTAAAATATATTGAAATACAGATTTTTAATCAAATAAATGCAGTCTTGGCGCATTTTCTTTTTCTCAGATTTTCTCCAAATTTGTCTTGTTTTAAAAATGTTTAAATATATTTTTTAACCAGTAAAGAATAAAAAAACTGTTTGAGAAAATGTTTAAAGTTATTTGGATTATAAGTGAGTGTTTATATGTAAATATATGATAGAAGACATAAACCTACAGCAGGTATTTATTGTTTGGTTAATGCACAGCCACTCCAGAGGTCAGCAGGTTCTCAGGTTGGATGTCCTTGTTTCACCTCCAAATCAAACACATAGAGAGAGAGAGAAAGCGAGAGAGAGTGAGCTTGAATTGAGCCCAATCTCAGTCTGCTTCCGCCCTTTCGTCCTCTTCGTCACAGCGCTACTGTTCTCTGTGTTTTTATGCTTTTCAGGGCGTGACTTGGAAACCGAAACTTTGCCAAGTAAACTGCCGTTAGCATGTATGGTGCTGTGGAGTGCCAGGTGTACCTTGGCCTGGTTATGATGTTACAAAATATTTCTGATAAATGCTGAACTTTTGAATTTTCTATTCATCAAAGGACCCTGAAGCAGAAGAAAAATCACAGTTTTCACAAAAAATATTAATCCGCACAACTGCCTAATGCTGCTGAAAATTCAGCTTTGCAATCACAGCAAATTACATTTTAAAATATATTCAAATACAGATTTTTAATCAAATAAATGCAGTCTTGGCGCATTTTCTTTTTCTCAGATTTTCTCCAAATTTGTCTTGTTTTAAAAATGTTTAAATATATTTTTTAACCAGTAAAGAATAAAAAAACTGTTTGAGAAAATGTTTAAAGTTATTTTTAGTGATTAATTGCTTGCATTAAGAATTTTATCAAAGTCAAGCCACTTGTTGAGCTAACATTTTCACCACAAAAGAATGATCCAATGTTACTTTTTAGCAATAATTATTCATTCATTCATTTTATATTTGCAATAAACGTAAAAGTTATGATGCCTTTACAAAAATGTTATTTTTTAAGATAAGTTGCAACAAGCTAAAAATCATATAAACTGACATTATCTATCTATCTACTATGGTAATATATTGACTTTTACTCTTGTGAAATATTACTACATATGAACTATTTTCTATGTTTTAAAATGTAATTTATTCCTGTGATGGCAAAGCTGAATTTTCAGCTGCCATTACTCCAGTCTTTAGTGTCGCATGATTCTTTAAAAATCATTCTAATATGCTGATTTGGTGCTCAAGAAACATTTTGTTATTATCAATGTTGAAAACAGTTGCTTAATAGTTTTGTGGAACTGTTACACATTTTAAATATTCTTTGATGAATAAAAAGTTCAAAAGAACAGCATTTTTTGAAATGGAAAAGAACAGTTTGTAACATTATAAATGTCTTGAAGAAAATTTGCAACAAGCATGAATTCAAAAACACACTTTGGCTAGAAAACTTTGTTGCAAAACATTACTGATTAGTAGATTTTAACAATGCATATGATGCTTTCAAGTCATTTTTAGTAAATCAGTTTCAACAAAACTTCATCTGTGTTAGCTAAACTAACAAAAATGTTGAATAAGTCCCTGGAGCCCAATCATTTATGTTTGAAAGACACAAAAAGGGATGTATAAGATCAAAGAATACTTATCACAGTAAATTTCACCTTTCAAAAACTCAAACCAAGAGGTTCACTACTACTACTACATTACTACTACTGCAAATAAACGATGAAAATTAAGCCAAAACAGAAAATTGAAAAAGAACAGAAACATCAGCAGTGCCACACTCCCATTATGTAAAAGGGATAAATAATAGCCTATACCATTTGCATTTATGCACTTGGTAGATGCTTTTACACAAAGTGCATTACATTGCATTCAATACATTGTTTTTAATCAATTTATGCATTTACTGGGAATCAAACTTATGACCATGGCATTGTTAGTGCCATGCTCTTCTGTTTGAGCTACAGGAACACTATTATATTGTGTATCTCAAGAGTGTCTGCTTGCAAAACACAGTCCAGCTGGTATGAGTTAGTGTTTGGTCAGACAGGGGTAATGACTGCAAACACAAGCAGATATCTTTATGTCTCTCTGCTTACAGAAGATCTGATTTGTCCGCTCTCTTCCTCCCCATGTGCACATATACGCACATGCTCCCTCCTGCTCTGGCTTCTGAGGGTCATAACCGACTCTCTCGCAGATTAAAGCAACATCACAGACAAATCTATACAGACAAAACTATCTGCAGTGATTCTACACTCTCTGCCGTCTTTAAAGGTAAAGGGGAAGTCGTGGCCTAATGGTTAGAGAGTTGGACTTGTAACCCAAAAGTTCGAGTCTCGTACCGGCAGGGATTGTAGGTGGGGGGAGTGTATGCACAGCGCTCTCTTCCACCTTCAATACCACGACAAGGTGCCCTTGAGCAAGGCACCGAACCCCCAACTGCTCCCCGGGCGCCGCAGCATAAATGGCTGCCCACTGGTCCGGGTGTGTGTTCACGGTGTGTGTGTTCACTGCTGTGTGTGTGCACTTAGGATGGGTTAAATGCAAAGCACTAATTCCGAGCATGGGTAACCATACTTGGCCACATGTCACGTGACTGAACTGTTTTTATAATCAACACCAAAGGCTGATTGATTAAGCCTGCAGCAACTTTGAGCATAACAATATTTGCATAATATGTACTTCTTTCTGTTCCTTTGCTCACTGTTTTAGCCCCCTTTCCTTTGTCCCTCCCACCCCACTTCATCCCATTGCCTGTTCAAGCACCGCCCCCCCAGTGATGTCATCATCCAAGATCACGTTTGGCACATGTGCCTGCAGCAGAGACTGGACATCCCATTCTGTCTGTGACATATTGTGCAATTCTATAGATAGAACCGAGAGAGAGAGTTGAAATAAATCGATGGATCAAAGGGAAAAAGAGCAAAAGGGAGAGAAAAAGTGGAGGCGGGGAGGAGGTTTGGGAGGCAAAAAGGGAGAAGGGTTATATGGTTTGCAGCAGTGCTGTCCGACTCTCATGTATCAGGCCTTTCATTCCCCTCTCGTTACTCATGGCTCAACTCCAGCTGCTTCCTCTCAAACAGGAAGTGCCTCTCAATGTTTCACAGACATGCTTAATGAGCAACAACGGACACATGTTTGGAAACTCGTCCCTCAGCTTAAATATAATGAAATATAAGAAAAGTACTTTATTTCAGCTAGCTGCCAAAGCAATACTTTCCATTTTCATTTTAGTTGAAGTACTAAAGTAACTAAAACTAAAAACTTAAAATTATTACTATAATATTACTAAAACTTAAAGAACAAACTAACAAAAATGACAAAAACTCAGAACAAAATTATGAAAGCTTTAACTAAAATTAAAATGAAAAGTGAAAATAAATATCTAATTCAAAATATTAACAAAAACTATAGTACATCAATGGTAATAAAATAACACTGTTAGACACATTTCTCTAAACTAGGATATTCTAGTTAATCTGGCAACACCATTAACAGCCACTAAAGTAGACCTTAATTGTATATGAATTTCATTTATTTTGAATCTTCTTCAAGGTCAAATTTGCACATTCAAATTTGCTAAATCAATGACATCCGTGGTCCAGAACAGCTCCTCACACTACAGTGTCCACTCTGTTACTGTGAAAGTCTGACCTCTAGAGGTGACCGACAGCAAAGGATCATGGAAGTGTTTTAGCCAACCTCCTTTTGAATCTAAAGAAGTGTGTTCTAATAAAGATGAATTCAAATATAAAAATGAAACAATAAAAAAATAAATGTTTAGCCTAAAAATAAATAATGCCATGGTGCTGATGATTTTACTTGCTGTTCCGTATCAATTAAAAAAGCTTTTAAACCCAACTCAGACATACATAAAAATATAAGGAAGTGGTATTTATCTCTGAGCATCTTAATATTCCATTCTGAAACAAGCACTAAACATGTCCTACACACACACACACACACACATACCAGTGTACAGTCAGAACGTCATCCCTTACTGCAAATTTGATTATGAAAATGTATTCAAACCAAGATGGAAATCGTATCTTGGCTTGTTTAGTTCCCACAAACAGAAACGGTGAAAGATGATGGTGGCGGTGAATATGATCTGAAGGACTGGGTGGCATTTACTGTGAAGCTTTCTAAGTTTTTTATCATTATTCTTTTTATTCTTATGTTTTTTTGATTGACATTCAGACTCATGGAAGAAGGCATAAGAGATTATGGGGGAGTATTCAAAGACTACTAAATTCTCCATCTTAAGGAGAACTGCTAAGCAAGGACTGCTAAAGGAATTTTAAAAAATTGAGTAAACTGGTCACCCCTTACTGCAAATTTGATTATGAAAATGTATTCAAACCAAGATGGAAATCGTATCTTGGCTTGTTTAGTTCCCACAAACAGAAACGGTGAAAGATGATGGTGGCGGTGAATATGATCTGAAGGACTGGGTGGCATTTACTGTGAAGCTTTCTAAGTTTTTTATCATTATTCTTTTTATTCTTATGTTTTTTTGATTGACATTCAGACTCATGGAAGAAGGCATAAGAGATTATGGGGGACTATTCAAAGACTACTAAATTCTCCATCTTAAGGAGAACTGCTAAGCAAGGACTGCTAAAGGAATTTTAAAAAATTGAGTAAACTGATCATTCTTTCAACTGATAATTCTTCAAAACTGTCATCATTTCCAGTACTGGAGCTGGACTCCGACTCGCCGAACAAACAGCATCCTAGTGCCTATAGGTAATGTGATGTACCCATCATTTATAGATTAAACAGTGTTTGTTAATGGACAATGTTTTTTCTATCATTTAAATGGGCTTTATGTCCATCATAAATGGTGCCTGAAACACTGAAAACTGAACAAGTAATACACACAAATGTACAATGCAATGATGCACAGAAATGACCAAACATTCTTAAACACTTTCATTCTTTTCATGCTTTTGGGTTGCTTGAAAATCTGGCACGTGTTTTCTTTAGGCAAATTCAAGATCATGCATTTATATTATTTAGTTAACAGAACGTGGGAATAATTTGTGTTTGAAATTTCATTACAACTTTTTCTAACTTCTTCAAAGTATTTAAATGTGAAACATTGTTTAAATGTCAAATATTGTATCTGACATTAATGGCAAGCACTGAGGTCAGTAGAATGTCAGTAGTTAAAAAATTACAACATTGTCCACAAGATCTTTTTGTTACTGTAAATTCCAAAGAAATAGTGGAGTTTGCCCATTTGGTTATGTTTGCAATGACTAGCAAGCTTGGATTATGTGCACACTTCAGAATTAAAATATTACCTATATCAACAGTGCCAAAGAGAAATTCAATGGAAATTGGATTAAAGAAACTCACATGATATTTGTTTGGCAAAAGCTAATTTCCTTAAAGAAAATAACCAAGTATCACTAGATTCCAAATCTTTGTCTGCTTAGTCAGATGTATGTGCGCAGTCAGCGATATATTCAAGTGAACTATTACTATCACCCCTGAGTAATAGAAAAATCGACATTACCGGTCAAATGTTTAGACACACCTATAGGTTCTTTATTATTTTCGACATTTTAGAATAATAGTAACGTAATAATGAAAACTAAGACAAAACAATTATGCATTGCTCAAAAAATGCAAGTATATATATATATATATATATATATATATATATATGTATTCTTTAAAATCTTCAGTCACCTTCATGAGAGTTTTAAAGGACTTCACATGCATGTTCAGCACATGTTGGCTGCTTTTATTCACTCTCTGGTCCTAATTATAAAATTGTAGTTTTGTAAAGAATTTCTTACACAGGCACAATTTGTATTTATCTAAAAACAAATTTCAAGCACTTAAGCAGAATCCTTAAGATCAAACGGTTTTTAAGATAAAAAGTTCAGTTAAGTGTGTCTACATGTGTGACTGTTTTCTGGATTTCCGGATTTCTGCATTAATTACTCATAAAATGTGGTCTGATCTAACTATAACTCAGTTATAGACAGGCACAATCTGACTAAACTAACAACACACATTATGTGATCATTCACAGTGCAGGGTGTTGAAAGTAAGTGAACCAAAAGTAACCTCCAAAAGCTAATTCGAGTCAATTTACAGAAATGAGATTCAAAGTGTGGGTCGCATAGGTGACCTGCCCATTAAATCTCTAAGAACACAATGGACAATCCTGAAAGAGGTGAGAGGACAACAGCAAAGGACCTCCAGAAAACTCTACAAACTGCTGACGTCTTTCTGCATGTGTCTACTATCAGAAAGCACTGCAAAAAAAATACTAAAACAGGTCCACCTGGATTTTTCACAATGCTTTTGGGAAAATGTTTTGTGGACAAAATGCACAACACTGTTTAGAGCAAACCAACTCCAAAACCTCATCCCAAATATGAAGAATGGTTAGGATAGAAGGATCATTGTGGATTAACACTGCCTTGCTGCTTCAGGGCCAGCCTGCCAGGACACTTTCCAATCATCAAAGGACGAATGAATACAAAAGTCTATGAAGATATTTTACAAAAAAAATGTTCATGACTGACTTTAGGTCATTGGGTGTTACAAAAAGAGTCAAGACAATGGCCTTAGTTCTGACCATACATCAGTTTAGATGCTGTGGCATAACCTAAAGAGGGCTGTGCTACAACCAATGTTGTTAAGATGAAACATATTTGCGAGGGATGGTTCAAAATTGGTCAACAGTCTTATAAGCAGCCACAGAAAAAAAATATGTTTTGCTGCTACAAGTGAAGTTAGTGATTCAATGTTTCACTTACTTTCTCCACCCTACATTGTGATTATTTACTGAATAATAAGCAAAGTGCATTTTTTAAAAATGAGTTTAGTCAGATAGTGTTTGTCTATAATAGTGGCTTAAATTAAGATCAGACCACATTTTATGGGTAAGCAATGCAGACTGCTGCGCGTGAAGAACTGTAGGGCTTTTCAGTTTTAAAGTGCGGTCACATTTACTATTGCTGCGAAATTTCATTAATTTCATTTCAATAGTTCTCCATGCAGATTTCGCTCATGTGAAAGTTGGTCACGCGAATTCGATGCTGTTTGTCTGAAAGTGACTTCCGCTACACTATTGACAGTGGACAACGGGCCATTTTTGCTGGCGAAATTTCGCGAATGTGACCGCACATTTATTTACATGGCCAACAAAAGGTAGGCTATATGCTTACATATAAGGTTGTAAAATCAATGTAATTTGTTCTATAGGGCAATGTACTATGACAATGTACTATAGTACGACCCCAGTGCTGCCACAGGGCTCTGAACAGGATGAAGATACCACAGACCTGTGGAACATCCTCTTCAGACGACAACAGCTGCTAAACCGTCTTCAGTTCCTACAGGAGATCCAAAAGAAGAACAACAGAATAGAAGGTAATGGAATAACACTCATACACCAATATAACGGCAATGCTATTGCTAAAGAAATGACTCTAATTAAATAATAACAATAAAAGTTACATTGATTGAAACATTACTGTGGCCAGCTGGTTGCATAAAGTGCTTGAACTAGTCTTAAAACTAGTCTAGTACTTTTGTCTTTTTAGGACTGGTTGTAATAATGGGTTACAAAAACATAGATTAGACTAATTTAAATCCCAAAAATACGTATTACACATTAGCAATTGCAAATTGGTCAGACTAGATGTTAAGAATTATGCAGTTGGCCCCTGGAAATAATGTTAGACTCAGACTGCTCTATGGACTTCAGAGTAGGAGCAACAACATTTGGTTATTTCACTGTGCAATAAAACAGGCAAAACAATGTAATGCAATTACTCTTTCTAGGACCTGCCTACTTTACCAGGAAATGAGCATTCAAATTGCAATGACTCCACTCTTGACTGTAATTCATCTGCATGCTTATATTTGACTAGTTAGTACAAACAATAATTTGGTTGCTTTACATTTTCTTTTTTTCTTTTTAGGATACCTTGCAAATGAAGAGGGCCCTACAGAACTGGACAGAATAGAGGAGGAGTTGAAGTTACTGGAGCAAAAAGAGAAGGATCTTATTCAGAAAAAAAAATGTTTGACAACACAGACAACAGACAAAGGCATGTGTCTACATTATAAATTAGACAAATTTAAAAAACGCACACACATGCATATACACACACACACAAAACAGAAAGGCACAAACAAGCTTGAGCAAAATGTAAAATAGATTTTTTTTTCAGATTTTAAATACTTCTCAGTTCAGTACTTCTTTTACTAAATAGTGAATACATGAACAATACATGAGTACATTAGTAAGTATTTATAGTCAATTACATTTCTAAGGAAAAAATCATACATTTTACAATTTCATTTAGATTTCATTCAAATCTACAATTACATTTAGATAAAAAAAATGTTTTTGATTTACTGGTCATGATGTAAATCTGTTCTCAAAACACATCCCATGATTTTTACATATCATATACATATTAAGAACATATTAGATTTGAATTCATTTGTTTTAATTATAAATAAAACATTTATTTGATTTTATTAAAGATATTAAAATGAATTAAATTCAAAAATAAAATAAAAAATGGTCAATTATAATTTACTGTAATTAAAAGTGTCTCTTGATTTCAAAAAAGCTGAACTTAATTACCACTTTATTTCTTTAAGTAGGGGTGCATGGGGCACAAACTAACACAGGGTTATTTGTAACACACATGGTTTAAATATTTCCACACATTCTAGCGTAACAAAATTTACAGTATTTACTGTTATATCAACACCATACAGAAAAAAAATTGTACCAAAAAAAATCTTTTGAAGATACCGATAACATTTAAGCATTAGTAAATTTATGACTTGAGTAAATTTTTCATCTCAGTTTTTGGTGTTAATTTAAAATGAGACAAATCTGCTTAAACCTTAAACCTTCTAACCTTAAATCGCATAAACACATTGCATTACACCAAATACACAACATAATGTTCTTTTTAGCAACATCATATGACCCCTTTAAGAAATGTAAAGCATTTTGGCTCGTTTATTATTTCTCGTGTTCTGTGAAAGCTGTGTGTGAAGGGACGGGAGGGTTGTGATTTTCTAAATGTCTGAAAGTCTTTCTTCATCTGTTTGCTCACATTGTTTTGAACTATGCTGTATAGCTGTGCATTGCGATCAGGGCCGTCCCAAGCATGGGGCCCTGGTTACAATGTGTTCACTGTCAAACTCCAAAATTACATTCTTTTTCATTAAAAAAAAAAAAACATTATTTTATTAGAAAAAATTTTAAGCTGTCTGTTACAACGTGCCCCACCTATGGGGCATGTTGTCACATTTCACTTCCATTCTTTTGGGGTAAATAAATAAAAAAACATACACTACTTATGAAGCAAAACCACATATTTGTACTTAACAAGTGTGAAATTAATGTGGAAAAATTATACGTTAATTATATTATACTATAATATTATACTCTGAACCCCATGTGGATTTACACAAACTGAGAAAGTCAAAAAGCGTAAGGTTGTGCACCGCTCAATCCTACACAAAATCATATTTTTTGTGATACTGTGGTTTTTCTGGAACATTCTCAGTCATAAGTGTGCAAATGAAACATTAATTATCCTGTATTATATTGTATGATATACTTTCTGTGACAGATCCAATTCAAGCTCCAATCCAAGGGCTCTACATTCTCCCCGTTTCTGCAGAAACTATTTCTCCTATCACTGCTCTGCAAGAGGAAAACACAGGTGAAATAATATAGATAGCCTGCAAACGTAACATTAATTATCTTGTATAATATACTCTTCATATCAAATGGAAAAGCTCAAATCCAAAGATTTCTTCATATTTCATTTACAGAGACAATTTCTCCTACCATTGCTCTGCAAGAGGACAACTCAGGTAAAATAACAGTTTGTTACATACAGTGGGGCAAAAAAGTATTTAGTCAGCCACCAATTGTGCAAGTTCTCCCACTTAAAAAGATGAGAGAGGCCTGTAATTTTCATCATAGGTATACCTCAACTATGAGAGACAAAATGAGAAAAAAAATCCAGAAAATCACATTGTAGGATTTTTAAAGAATTAATTGGTAAAGTCCTCGGTAAAATAAGTATTTGGTCACCTACAAACAAGATTTCTGGCTCTCACAGACCTGTAACTTCTTATTTAAGAGGCTCCTCTGTCCTCCCACATCTTTACAACTTGACAAGTTGGGCAAAAACCATGGACAAATGTCCAGGTTAGATTGCCATAGAACTGATATATGATGAATGAATAAACAAAATGAATGTGTTTCGCCTTCCCAGAGACAGTAGTAAGCTTGGACGATGTCACCATGTCCCCTGCAAAAGTAAAATGCCCTTCTTGCCAGAAGATTGTCAGCACTGAGATCTACTATAAACTGGGCAGCAATGCCTTTCTCTTTTGCTGTCTCTTATCTGTGGTAGGGTAAGTATTCTATAGTGAATAATCAATAAGCACACAAGCAAATGAGCTGTTGTTCCAAATATTGCAAGTAATCACAGCCATGCTGATATTCAGACCAACAGCACAATTGCAAGTGTAATATTGCTTTAATACAAAGTTGTAACAATAAGTTAACAAAGTAAACAAGAAGTTAACAATTTACATTTTAACCAGAGTATTGCTGAAAACATACAGTTTGACGAAACCTAATTACACATTGTGCATCTATCAGCAACACATTCCAGAATAATGTTATAATACAAATCGAGTGCATGATTCAACGACTCACTCGTAAAGATAGGGATGGTTTTCTCAAAAACAAATATTTTGTAATCATTTACACACCCTCATGTCGTTCCAAATCTGTAATCTGAGTTTCTTGTGTGGAACACAAATAAAAATATTTTGAAGAATGTGGGTATCCAAACAGTTTTGGGGACAGTTGGCTTAAATTAACAAAAAAAAAAACGGACACATTTCGCACTAAAGAAAGTCACGCAAGCTTAGAAAATTTTGGGCTAACTATACCTTTTATTTGTTGCTAAATGCATCAGTGCTTTGAACAAAACGCTCCATTAATACACTCGGCTAATCAGATTCAAGAACCAGAACTGTTGTATTATTGGTCAGGTGTACATGTTGCATTGAGTTTACATTTACATTGTCCTTCTGTTGTTTCTGGGACAGGTGCCTGGCCGGATGTTGCCTGGTCCCCTTTTGTATGAATCGCTTCAAAGATGTCATCCACAGGTGTCCATCCTGCCACAAAGATATATGTTCAGTAAATAGAATTTGAAGCAAAGAGTAATAAAGTTATTGATCTGCAATAACATGACTGTGAAAACCTCCAGAAGAGCTTAAAGCTGAGCACAGGGGTCAGGCCTGGAATTTTGTCTCTGTGCTGGGGAAGTCCACATGTAGGCTTTGAAATGTGGCGAATGTTATAATACAAATCGAGTGAATGATTCAACGACTCGCTCGTAAAGATAGGGATGGTTTTCTCAAAAACCATCCACATGTACATTTGGATTTTTGTACATCCACATGTACAAAGGAATTAAACTATAGTCAAGTTAAGCAAATAATAATTGACTAAGAGTAAGAGGATCTAATGTGCTACATTAATATTGTGCAAGTGGCCACTAGTCCAGCAGTGTATCAGCCATTTCCAATAGGCCTTTAGGGTGATAGAAACATAGTCACTAGTGGTTGTAGAAGTAAACAAACCATGTACCACTGGCTCATTTTGAGTCAGACATGACCAAATCAGTGGTTTAGGCTCGCTCTGACCAGTCTGCATCACAGCTGTAAACTCCTGCATTTGGATCAGTTGAATTCACAAATGACTCATTCAGTGTGAACCGATTTAAACGGTTCATTGAAAAGAATTCATTCATCAACTGAACATCACTATCACATCTTGAAGTGGGTCTCTATTTCTTCGTTTCACTATTTCTAAAATGTAGTGCAGTACATGTACGTTTCTCCAAAATGGAGGAATAGTACTTATAGTAGGCTTACTCTATTACATATATACAACTATGAGTACTATTTTTCATATATATTATATGTAGTAAAAAAATAATAATTTGCTGCAGTCATGACCAATGTGGACAGTAACAATGATTTGGATAACAATCCAAGCTGTTGAAACAAAAGATGTTTATCAATGCAACATCTTATTTAACAGTATAATAAACCAATATCCAAATTGATATGACCAAGTTTGAGTGACATTTGTGATTCTATGAATACTAGTTTGCATTCATGTAATAGTCATGTAAATGAGCCGGGAGAACTGTTTATAGGAAGAATACTGTATCAAATGTCACCATGAAAACAATGGATTGTTTTTGTATATGAATCTTTCTATTATATATGGAATGTTACCATTTGAAAATATGTATAATATTAAATATTCAGAGTATAAAAACAAGTTTCAGCTCTCTTATGACAAAAATAAACAAACAGACAAGTTTTGCATGTCATTCCTCTGGTATATTTAAGAGACTCTAAAACATCCTCTACAACAGTATTTTCACAATACATTAATTTTCACTGATATGTGATGGCGTATATATAATCATATCTTCACAACTATTCACAAAATAGAGCTCATGGATGCTCCAAACGTGTAAAAATATGTATTACATCCATTAAAATATATACACAATGTGCAAAACATATGGCATACAAATGATGATTGATCTCCTGCTTTGGAGCATGTTCAAAGGCTAAGTATCGCCCAGTGTCATCACCATTGATACATAATATACATCAATATTGGATAAAGAGCATGACATCTAGATGAGTCCAGCAGACGATGTTGAAAACAAGGAGCTAGGAATCCTAAATCTAGAATAGGCGCCAGAATAGGCGCCCATGCAAATAGATGATGTAAAACTGAAGTGATGCTCTGATACCTGATCTCCTGCATATACTGTATACAATACAGCACTGTATATAAAATGCAAGTTATTGCTTTACTCTCCAACAGAGAATGGGACTTGCATATCGACTCAATGCAAATTCAATGCAGATTAACATTTTTCTCCAACGGAAAAATCCTCAACCACCTACAATACCATTCAAAAATGTGGGGTATTTTTTTATTTTTTTGAAAATCTATTATTCTCACCAAGGCTGCATTTATTCAAGCAAACATACACTACCACAGTGGTCCCACGTTATATTAAGTGGTCCTAATACCTGTGTACTTACAGAGTAACTAGATGTGTACGTAGTATGTAACCACAGTGTTAAGTACACATTGGTACATAGTATCTAGAGCGGTAATATTTCTGTAACTACACACATGTAACAACCCTCCGAATGGTTTGTATAAGTACAAAAGTGTAACAGGACATATATAACTACATTTTGTAACCACAATATGTATAAGAGTAATTGGAACAATTTGATCCAGGGGTGGAAATGGATAGGTTTAGGGATATGTAAAGTGGGAGGAGTTGGATCTCAAGTTGGTGGAGTTGGTGCACCACTGTAATACCAGTGTACTTACATGGTAACTCCTCAGGAACTGTCCACTTAATATAAAGTGTAACATTCTGGACACCAACCACAATTTATATGTAAAGCCTAACTTACTGGCCGCTGCGGTGTAACATCAGAGTAATTACATGGTAAATCCACAGGAATTGTTTACTTAATATAAAGTGTAACACTTTCTTTACCAAAAAGTGCTGTTAGTCCTGTTACACATTTGTACTTTCATTTCCAAAAAGTGTTGTTACCAATGTTAGCAAAGGTAACAATACAGGCTGCATTATAACAGCAGTCAGTAATGCCAAAAACTGCTCTGAACAGTCAGACACATGCATTATTCCTTACTGGACTAAATTTGTCCCCAAAGCTACACATAGCAGTGATAGATTCTACTAGTTAAAACTAGTAATTGGCATTTTTCTTTCCTGGAGAGGCCAGAATTTGAACAGTATGCAGAGCGAACAGTACAATGCCTTAAACAGAGCCGATGAGCAAAGTTAATCATTGGACTTGTGAGCGGACGAGACACACGTAACACTGACGCACAAAAAGCTGATAAAGGTTCTCTTTAATAAAAGCTCATCTGTAAAGGTGCTTTGACGCTGTGTGGTTGATCTAACTGTGACGAGCAGTTCATCACTGCAGCAGGAAAGTGCTGTACATCTTGTACAAATAATGTATGTCCCTTTGGATCAAACAAAAATCTGAAAGACTTGAGTTCAAAGCCAGTGGTCAGTGGTTATTGCCTCGCTGAATGGAAAGGTGTCCCGTCAGAGCAGAATATATAAATATATATTATTCACGAGGTGGTTGACAACATTAAATCATGAAAAAAAGCACAGAAAGGGCTAAACAGAAGGAAAAGCAACAAAAGGATGTTTCTCTGAAAGACATCACATCAATTTGATTATTCACATGCTGCCAAGATATTTGCAAATATATATATATGTTGTTCATTTACACAGATATTTCATTTGTATGGTCTGTAGCAATTTCAAACATAAATGCAGGAAAACAGACAGAGACACTCAGCCATACGAACACATGCACTCGCACGCAAACATTTAGTATAGGAACCTGACAAAACAGGCCTGTTAAAAAATGTCAGAACAACGAAAGCAGACAAATCTGGATTCATTTGTTCTCTGATTCCCTCAACAAACGAATTATTAAGCTGCCAGTGACATTTAACATGCAGTAAAGTCATCAGTTACCACTTCAACTGTCCAGTTTGCTTCTGAAACCACAGGGAGTTTTGCATTTTCAAAATGTAATTTACTGAAGGAATAAACGGTACAAAGATGCCCTGTGTTCATACGTAATATATAGTACTGTTTGAGATCACTGTATTTAGAGGCAGCTGTAACTTCTGGTGGCTTCATTTACATAATCTTGTTCTAAAAGCAGCATCTCTGACAGAGCTTTTTTCCATGGCATTAAAATTATGCAAATAAGAACTTAAAATATAGCAACCACTGTGCGAACCGAACTGAGAAAAATGTGGGGGAAAAACTGGAACTTCCTTACAGTATGATGCAGTCAAACACAACATTCTACTGAAGTGACGAACAATCACACACAGACACTGATTCACAATTCACATACACACAGACAAGGGGTCGGACGTCCAATGAGTCAGACAAAATTGTTTTTCTTTTTGCTTTTCTTTTTTTTATACAAATATTTGTTCTCATAGATTATTTACATAAAATTTCATAGATTCATTTGAGACCATTTCACAATGGTATAGTTGAACTGATCGCCTGTTGGGATGTTTTTGGCTGAAATTGAGAGCTGATTGATGACAAATGAACTGAGACAAATTTTCCACGTGTCCAGGATTTAAAAAATGTACATGTCTGCAATTCTCAGATGCAAATCAAACCAAATGCTCTTTGCAACCTCATCTAAGATCAGCCGTTTACGTTTACAAGAAATTTGCAGTTGCAGCCACTTCCTAAAACATCAATCAATTCCTCTGGTCAAGGAGTCAAACAATATCATAAAAAGGCAGATTTGCTAAAAAGTTGATAAGTGATATGCTAATTAGATCTTCTCCATCAAACTATACTACCATTTAAAAGTTTAGAGTCGGTAAGGTTATTATTAGTAGTCTTTTATGCTCACTAGGCATTATGTACATTTAGGTAATCAAAAAAAATATATAGTAAAAAGTAAAATTGTGAAACATTTCTGCAATATAAAATAACTGTTTTCTATTTTAAAATGCAATTTATTCCCAAGCTGAATTTTCAGCCGCCATTACTCCAGTCTTCAGTGTCACATGATTCTTCAGAAATGTGCTGCTTAATATTTTATGGAAATTTAGATTTTTTTTCTTCATATTATTAATATTTTAGGATGAATAGAAACATATAAACATCGTTTGTAACATTATATGTGTCACTTTTGATCAAATAATTAGATCTTTGCTAAATAACACTCAATTTCTGTTATAAAAAATCTTACTGACCCCAAAATTTTGAATGGTAGTGTATTTGCCACTGAATCTTGCAGACACCAGGCTGTAGTCAGTGCTGAAAAAGGGAATTCTGGGAAACATGACTTGACTGCCAGGTTGAGTCTGACATTCTCATCCTCCACACAGACACTCATGATCACGGACAGAAGCGCTAATGCTCAAGGCTCAATTTTCAATTTTGCAAACAAAGTGAACTCTACTGTGATGCCACATCATTTGGAACCGACAGCTTACCCTTCTTTAAAACTAGCTGTGAGGATATTTATAGCCTGACTGCAACCAATCTGATGTCAATGGCACATGAATAAAAAACCCAAAATAGCAATACAGCAGAATTCAATCTGCAGCTCCCTCTCAGAATGGCACAGCAAAGAGAGCCCTAGCCAGCATTACCCACAAGGCTCTTGTGTCTTTTCTGATCAAAAGGTGAATGAGAACAGATGGTGATTAGAACCAGCATAAGTGAAGTCTAGTCACATAAAGCTGCCAGACGCGAACCACCACCACACAGACGATCCCTACTTCCCCCACAGACAGACGGCTTGTTGAAGTGATTCCTGTCAGTCCCAGTGCAGCTGCAGATCATGAGCATCCAGGAATTCAGAGGTGATGCCCAATGGATTGAGTCCGCCGATGGGCCCAGGCATAGTGATGTCCAGCCACTCCATGTTGTCCAGGCCAGTGTCTTGGAGACTAAAGGACAGGGCGGAGGAGGAAGGTGCAGGCGGGACGGTGAAACCCAGCTCTGAAGTGTCCATTGGGGAGTTTGGCTGCTCCAGTATCTGGCTTTGAAGCTCCTCCAGCAGGCCCAAAGTCCTCTGCTCCGGCTCTATGTCCCCAACCAGCGTGCCCTCTAGCAGAGCCTCCAACTGGTTGTCGGAGACCAGGGAGGCCAGGCTGGGCATGGGCTCCACCATGAGCGTCGGCGGGGGTGCCATCTGCACCTGGGCGGGTGGACGGGACAGGGCGGTGCTGATAGGCAGGGTGGTGATGCTGACCGTGACAGGCATCATCTTAGGCACAGATGGGTCCTGTTGACTAAAGGGAGTGATCTCTGCAGAAAATAACAGGGGGTGGCACAAGAAATTAAAAAGTTAACATTTTAGTTTAAAAAAAGTTAAATAGATTACTGACGGTAAACTTTTGAACGGTAGTGTATTTGCCACTGAATTTAGCAGATGCCAGGCTGTTACCGCAGGCAGCACTGGAAAAGGGGATTCTGGGAAATGTAGCAAGGATGAGCCTGACATTCTCAGCCTCCACACAGACACTCATGATTATCAAGTGTGAAAATAAACATCTGTATTTTAATTTATAGTTTGAGTTGACAAATGAACTATTGTAGTGTGCAACAAAATGACAAACTCACCTCCACTTTCTATTAAAATGTCAAAGAGATCATCCATCTGTTGACTCGTTGCTGTGGGAATCTACAAACAGACAAAAAATTTAAATTACTTTTCAGTACAAGGACAGCACTGAAGAAAAGGCAAATGAGAAGAAGCAATAATTAGTCAACTAAACTAACTAAAATTACTACAGTCATCACAGCATTTAACAATGGACAAGGACTACCTCTGGTTAACTGCAAACAAAGAGACAGTTCTCATGAAATAAAAAGTATTTATATAGCACCTTTAAAAAAATCGTTTACCGAATTCTTTGGAGAAAACAAAAAATGTCATACAATAAAATAGTGATATTGTATACTGAATTTTTTGTGACAGGTGTCGGAGTGCATTTATTGTATATTGAAATATTGATATTGAACTATCAAGTATTTCATTTTTCTTTTTCATGGGGGAATTGGAGATAATACTATGAGACCAGTATAGATATTTTTGTCTGTTTTTATCTGATAAGTATGTACTATGTAAGTATGTAATAACTTAACGGCCTTTTCCGTTGAGAGTACGCAGTGCGCAACTTGGCAGCCGCTTCTCTTCGGCCTTTGCTTTCTCTTTGTCTGTTTTTGTCGTGAAATCGTTTGGTTCGTCTACTTTTTGTTTTTTGTAAACATTTCCATCTTCACTTATCGATCTCCGGACTGGATTTATTATCAAACTTTTGAACTGTCCTCTTTTGGATGTTAACTTTGCCACACGCCTTACACTCCAGCGAGCCCTCTCCCCGGAACGATGGTGTGTTTGTACCGCTTGACAGTGTCGGTGGAGTGAGTCTCCACTTTCCACTTTCTCATCACTTTTACATTTTTCTCAAATAAATCTGGTTTGGCCGTGAGACTGATGGCCTCTTGTGTTTTTTTGCTATCCTTGCTGTTTTTCATTCAAATGGAGTTTTTTTTACACACCTGCGCAGTTGCGTCGTTTGACCTTGTGACGAGTGGGGGCGGGGCCGAGAGCTGATTGAATTTTCTTGTAATTTTTACATTCCAAAACCTGTTGTTAAATCCTTGATTGATTATTGTGCATGGAAGTTGGTTGATCCTCTGTCATTTTCTGCTGCACTCAGTGATTCCCCCCTCTCTGACTGCTGCAGTCTTTCCAGTGCTGAAGACATTCTTAATGTCTATGATAAAAGTATTTCTATTATTTTGAATCATTTTGCTCCCTTAAATTCTAGACAGGACCCTTCCTCGCACACTTCTCCTTGGTTCAACACTGAGCTTAGGGCAATGAAAACCAAGGGCCACTGGCTGGAAAGGCTTTATAAGAAAACTGGCCTTATTGTTCACTCCTGAACAACACATTAAGCAGTACAGGAACGCTCTTAATGCGGCTCGATCATCTTATTTCTCTACTTTTATTAATAAGTCCAAAAACAGGCCTAGAACATTATTTACTACGATTAAAATAAGAAAACTGGCCTTATTGTTCACTCCTTGATATACAGTATACTGAACACATTAAGCAGTACAGGAATGCTCATAATGCAGCTTGATCATCTTATTTCTCTACTTTCATTAATAAGTCCAAAAACAGGCCTAGAACATTATTTACTACGATTAAAAAGTTAACTCAGCCTCCCGCACAGTCTCTAGAGGGCTCTGATCAAATGTGTGATGCTTTCCTGAACTTTTTTCAGAGTAAAACATCTCATACCTGTCTACACCCTACCTCAGTTCCCACTACTGAACTTCTCTCATTATGCCATGCTCATAGCTTCTCTAGTTTTGACTCTATTGTCCCCACAGTGGTTGATGAGATAATCAGGCTGTCTAATTCCTCTACTAGTCTTCTTGATCCTGCACCTACCTCTTTAATGAAGAATTGCTTGCCTGCTTTGTCACTACCCATCACTCACTTCATTAATATGTCAATGTCATCTGGAACTGTACCATCAAAGCTTAAGATTGCTGCTGTCACTCCAGTTATTAAAATGCATGGTCTTCCCCAAGTAGCTTTTTCGAACTTATCTTTTCTCTCTTAGATACTAGCCTCCCAGTTACAGGCCTTCTTAACAGCACACACCCTCTATGAGCCCTTACAGTCTGGCTTTCGTCCATTACACAGTACTGAAACAGCCCTGGTTAAGGTTTTTAACGATCTTCTCTTAGCTTCTGATTCTGGTGCTCTCAGCACTCTCCTTCTGTTAGACCTCAGCTCTGCTTTTGACCCTGTTTGTCATGAGATACTCCTCTCACGGCTTTCTGCAATTGGAAGTACTGGCACATCCCTTGAATGGTTTTCCTCCTATTTGACCGGGAGGCAACAATTTGTTATATACCAGAAACACAAACCATCTACCAAATCCATTAGTTCTGGTGTACCTCAAGGTTCTGTTTTGGGCCCTCTCCTCTTTACCATTTACAGAATATGCTACCAATTGGACAAATAATCAAACGCTATGGGTTTAACTTCCACTGTTACGCAGATGATATCCAAATTTATTTTAACACACCTTCCACCTCAGTGTTTCCTCTGCCTGCATTAACAAATTGCATCAAGGAACTCAAGCTTTGGCTGGAGGCAAATTACCTTAAATTGTAAAATTGATTGGTTCTAAAGCTGTTGTATCTAAGCTTTCTGGTCAACTGATGGATCTGGATGGTGATCTGATTATGCCCTCCACTTAAGTTTCCAATCTTGGTGTTCTCATTGATTCCACTCTTTCATTCAATGATCACATTGGTAAAGTAGTAAAGACAGCTTTTTTCCACCCAAGTAATATCTCTCGTATTCGATCCTCTCTCAGTCATCAGGATGCTGAAACTGTTACACATGCCTTCGTCACATCTCAACTAGATTACTGTAATTCACTTCTTTATGGCCTGTCAGCTAATAATATCAAACGACTACAATATGTTAAAAACTTTGCAACTCACTTGATTACTCACACAAGAACGAGCGATCACATTACCCCCATCCTTCACCTTCATTGTCTTCCGGTTTCCTTGCGCATAAACTACAAGATACTACTTCTCACTTATAAAGCTCTCCATAACCTTGGTCCTACATATTTATCTGACTTACTCCTGCCCGCTCCTTACAATCTTCTAGTGAGGGATTGTTAGCCACCCCTAAGTTTCATCTGGTGACTATGGGAGCTAGGGCTTTAAGGGTTGTGTCTCCCAGATTGTGGAATGCTCTTCCCCAAAACATCCATCAAGCATTCTCCCTTATCTCCTTCAAAAACCTCTTAAAAAATTTTTTTTCTCTGAGTATTACTCTTCAGTTTTCAGTCTGTAATTTGTACCCTGTTATGGACGTTTATCTACATTCTCTCTGTATCTCTAATCTAACTTTGTAAGTGGTCTCTGTATATTACTCTCAGCTCTTGGTATGTGTTCTGTCTTCTGGTATTGATGTTTATTTGTTTCTGTTCCTTAAACCTGACTTGTAAAGTGACCTTGAGTGTTGGAAAGGCGCTATATAAATATAAATTATTATTATTATAAAATTTCAGTCATCATATGGCATCAGAGGATTTGGAATATAGGGTCAGTCCATCTTAAGTGGTCTATTTTTGTTTCCTAATTTTTTGAGTTGTTACCTTTATGTACTAGAACTGCAAAACACTGAGACCAAAAATAAAACCTTTTTTTATTATTAGTTTAACTCAAGCAGCCATCTCTGTGGTCTAGATAAGTTTATATCCGGTTCCAGAGATAAACCAACAGGAAAATGAGTGGTATTTTTAAAAAATTATTCTGTGGTATTTTTAAGCAAATTCTCACCTCCACAGACACAAACACACACACACACACACATACACAAAAGATAAGTCTCAAACTTGAATTGTTCTGCATGCACATTATACTTACAGTGCCCCTTGAAAGTTTGTGAACTCTTTAGAATTTTCTATATTTCTGCATAAATATGACACAAAACATAGAGAACAAAGAGAACCCAAACAAACAAGGGAGACAAAAATATGTTCTTTGTCATTTATTTAATCAGGAAAATGATACAATATTACATATCTGTGAGTGGCAAAAGTATGTGAATCTCTAGGATTAGCTGTTAATTTGAAGGTGAAATTAGAGTCCATCTGTTCAGAGGTGTTTTTAATCAGTGAGATGACTATCAGGTGTCAGTGTGTACCCTGTTTTATTTAAAGAACAGGGATCTATCAAAGTTTGATCATGTTTGTGGAAGTGTGTCATGGCACAAACAAATGAGATCTCTGAGGACCTCAGAATAAGAGTTGGTGTTGCTCATCAGGCTAGAAAAGGTTACAAAAACATCTCTAAAGAGCTTGGACTCCACCAATCCACAGTCAGACAGATTGTGTACAAATGGAGGAAAATCAAGACCACTGTTACCCTCCCCAGGAGTGGTCCACCAACAAAGAACACTCTAAAAGCAAGACGTGTAAAAGTCCACTAGGTTTCAAAGGACTACAGGCTAACTTCTAAGCAACTAAAGGCCTTTCTCACATTGGCTAATGTTAATGTTTATGAGCCCATCATCAGGAGAACACTGAACAAACATGGTGTCCATGGCAGAGTCGCAAGAAGAAAGTCACTGCTCTCCAAAAAGAACATTGCTGCTCATCTGCAGTTTGCTAAAGATCATGTGGACAAGCCAGTGGAATACTGGAGAAATGTTTTGTGGATGGATGAGACCAAAATAGAACATTTTGGTTTAAATAAGCAGCGTTATGTTTGGAGAAAGAAAACACCTGGTACAGGACTGCTTTGAACGGGAGCGGGCGGTCTAACAATATCCCGTTCCCGACGTCCATTTAGAACAGCATATCTGCGCTTTATTCTTATTGACCACCGGTACACAGCTTGCGCTCAGGACTGATATGCACACGCTGCACGCATGCTTTAAACGTCACGCGTTTTATTTGCGTGGTCTGTGCGCAGCATGTGCATAACGATGCTCAGAGCAGGCTGTACCTGTGATAAATATACGGCCCTCAGACAGAACAGGCAGGTTGTCCATGAGTGACAGAGCATAATAAGGATGGAGCAAAGTGTGGATGCGCTGTCTTTGAAGGACGTTCAACTCGGTTTTGTTTATATTTTGCTTAGCCTATAATTTTAAATTAAAGATGTCGTATTTATTTATTTTTCTCTGCAACACTTTTCCTACTGTTAACAGAAAAATGTCAAACGAATTTTGTATTTTGACAAGATGAATAAAAATAGCTAATAGGCTATTTTTGTACAACCTACATTTGTATTTTTTCCCTCTCTGCAGCACCTTTTCCCTATTGTGTTGTCAATGTTAAACAAATTGTATCCTGACAAGTCGAATAAAAATAAGAAATACAATTTTTGTAAAACATTTTTATTTTCTCTGACACTTTTTTTCCAACTGTGTTGCATAACATATTAAACTAATTTTGTGTCTTAAGATAATTCATATAAATTCAAGTCAAAGTCAATAAATTCAAGACTCTTGACAAGATTAATAAAATAACATACAATTTTGTGCAGACTACACATTTATTTGCCAGCCTATCTCTTTCTTTCAGTAGCGGAAATTTAAATGTGAGATTCTGGAAACGAGATCTAACTTTAGTGGGAACGGTCGGGTCGGGAAGAAAATTATTCTAAGCGGACAGCGGGTGAACAAAGAGTGAATATATAGCAGGAGTGGGTGGGTGTGGAATATAACCTTGCGGGAGTGGGCAGGTCAAGTGGGTCATGAAGCAAGACAACGACCCCAAGCACACTAGTTGTTCTACCAAAGAATGGTTAAAGAAGAACAAAGTTAATGTTTTGGAATGACTGAGTAATATTCCGGACCTTAATCCAATTGAAATTTTGTGGAAGGACCTGAAGCAAGCAGTTCACAGGAGGAAACCCACCAACATCACAGAGTTGAAGTGGTTCTGTACTGTGGAATGGGCTAAAATTCCTACAAGCCGTTGTGCAGGACTGATCAGCAGTTACAATAAACGTTACTTGCAGTTATTGCTGCAAAACGGGGTCACACCAGATACTGAAAGCAAAGATTCATATACTTTTGCCACTCACAAATATTTAACACCGGATCATTTTTCTCAATAAATAAATGAAATAGTATATATTTTTGTTTCCTTTGTTTGATTTCAGGATTTGTGTGAAAATCTAATTATGTTTTGGGTCATATTTATGCAGAAATATAGAAAATTCTAAAGGGTTCACAAACTTTCAAGCAGCACTGCACATCGGTACCCCCTGAAGAAGGTTTAGGACTGAAAATCAAACCCTTTTCTATTGTAAACTGACCTTAAAAGTGGAACTTCGAGCAAAATTCGAAGTCTAAGGAACAAGAATATGCTAAATGTTTTGAAACAATATAGAGGTAATCACTAAAAACAAAAATTTAACCCTTTGACATGTAGGATCACACCATTTTGATTAGTCCATCCAGCACATTGTGATAAACTGCTAAATTCAAATATGCTTTGGCGCTCTGACTATCAGAAACTTGCTTGGCGCTTGTCATATTATCATAACTGTTCAGTGTTTTCAACCATGTTTATTTTAGGTTTGACATTAAAATACACACAAGTACTAAAAAAACCTTAAACATAATTAACTGTAATTTGCTGTAATTTGACACATTTGAATTATATCATTGTGTAGGTAACTAAAGTTTATTCTTCTCCCAGTTCACCGGCCACTTACTTTCATTTCTTTCAAGAGAACTGGATGAATTTACCTTTTGTAAATCTGTCAGACTCTGATTCTACCCGTTGCAATCTAAATTAATGACTTAGTTGGAATATTTTAAGCATATTGTGTGAACGGGTTAAAAATGGTCAAGCAACCACTTGAGATGGACTGACCTATTGTGCTCGAGTCACATGGAATACTGCACATAATTGGTGCATTTTTTTCTGTTTTGGAGATTGGTAGTATAGATCACCATCCCCATTCCATGTATGAAAAACAGAGGCTCGTTGCTTAAGATCTAATTTTGTGTTTCTAATTTTTGGATGAGGTAAAAATTGACAACTGCTGAAACAACCCACTATTCAACCCAGAATTTGTACGAGCATGCATAGATATATAGGAAACAAAAAGTCATCACCTCTGAGACGGCGGCATTCTGTAGGCTGCGGGTCTGTTTGACGGCCTCCTCATAGCGGGGTGGTTCTCTGTTCTTGTGCGTATGGTTGAAAACTGGGGACTGCTGGATGAAGGATGTCTGGGGATAAAAAACTCAATGAGCACTCAACTCAAAACAGAACTCAACACTAAAAGCCTCTCAATAAATGTAGGATGTTATACTTTGTTTAGTGGCCCATTGATAAGGGTTGTTGGGACGGGGGAAGTCTGACGTGAGATCCTGCTATCTGGGGAGCTGCTGAGGAAGCACTGAGGTATCTCCAGGCCTACTGGGTTCTCATTGGTACCGTGCTGGAAACCTGACCTCTTGGTGGTGCCCAAAGGCAGGGCCTGTGTGAAGAGTAAACCAATAGGCCATGAGCATCCAGAAACACCCACTAGCATCATAGAGAGCATTTGTGTTTGTATTATGATCTTTCTGCTTGGTATGAGAACAAGTCTTTTCAGGTCACGCTGGCAAGTGTCCACCAGGCACGGCCGTCGATGAAAATGTTATCAGCTCATCACAATCAATGAGCTCTAGTTACACAAGTCATCCAGGACTCAGGCCAGGCTCGTTCACTATGCCAAAGTAATGGTCATCTAGCTGGGAAACCTTAGCATGGTGCCCTGCTGCCAGGACAGGCCAATTACAGTAGAGTGAAAGCCTAGAAAGAAATGAGACCAGCAGCTACCATCCATCTCATTGATGAATGTCTCTACTGGACAGACAAAACTAGATGCTCCCAGATTATGTTCACTTGTTCTGACTGCTCCTGCTGGCACTGATCCTGTTCTTACTCAGATTCCACAGTCATTCAATACTCCGTAACATAAAATAAAAGCTCTGTAGTGTGGATAAAAGTGATATGCCTGTCTGACGTTTGGTTATGTTGAGAACAACATCAATGACAACTTTGTCTGCTAAATTTTTTATAGTAATCAGTAATACAAAATTGTTTGATTTATCTACATTTCAGATATATTTTATGCTGAACATACTCATTTTGAACATATATCTATAGAAGACCATTTCCACCACTGAATAAAAAAAAAAAAAAAGGTAATGCACCCTTTTCACAAGAATGTGATGACGCGTTATTTGTATTTAAAAAAAAATGTATGTACATTTATAACACTATTCTTTGTATTATAATACCTTTGCATCAAATTACAAAAAAAAAACCTAGTTTACGCTAATGCATGGGTGTTTCTAATGCAGTGTCTATGGGAGGGATGGTAAATTTGACATGGTTCTCTCTTCTGACTGCCGTTATCAGTCTCTCTCAATTTTTTTCCTTTTATTGAAAGTCATGAAAACACTATCATAGAGTTTTTCTTTTGCTATTTGAGCAAATGGGGGTGCAAAAAATATATTTGTGGTACTCTCTCATTCACTGCTCTTCAAGTTAACCCAACTATGATGGCTTCCGCTGCTGAGAAACACAGAAATGTGAAAAAGGTCCATTGCGACTTATCTCACTATACTGAATTTTTCGTAGCAATTGTAGCGAATCAGCTCATGGGAAATATGAATAATTAACCATAACTAGTTATGATTAATTATGAATATTTTAGATCCGCTGTAGATATTTAGCTGACCTCTCAGGGTCAACTGTCTTGTCAATTCTAAGAACGTTAATTTCCTGGTTAAGGGAAATAACTTTCTTACTGTACAATTCTACAAAAGCTTGTAGCGTAAATCTGCATGATTAGTGACTCCGGTTATGAGCAAACAATGAACACGTCAAGTGTGATACAAGTAAGGTTTTATTAACTACATAAACACTTAAACTAGTCCAACATACTACATAAACACAGTTTAGATCTCGCTATTCGGACTTTTTTCCTCAGAATTGCGATATGAAATTTTCTCAGAATTGCATGACAAACTCGCAATTGCTAGTTATATACAGAATAGTGGGATATAAACTCGCAACCGCGAGAAATTCAAAATTCTGACTTTTTTTCTCACAATTGCGAGTTATAAAGTCCAGTTCTGAGGGGAAAAAAGACTGATGTTCTCAGAATTGCGAGTTTATATCTCACAATTCTGACTGAACTCGCAATTGCAATTAAGAGAAAAAAAGTCACAATTGTGAGATACAAACTCGCAATTGTGAGAAAAAAAGTTTATCTCGCAATTTTGATTTTGTCTCAGAATTGCGACTTTATTTCCTAGAACTGCAATTCTGAGTTTTTCTTGCAATTGCAAGTTCATATCACGTAATTCTGAGAAAAAAAGTCAGAACTGAGAGTTTATATCACAATTCTAAGTTTATTTCTCAGAACTGCGAGGTTATATCTTGCCATTTTGACGTTATACCTCACAATCCTGAGAAAAAAGTCAGAACTGCAAGATGTAAACTCACAATTGTGGGAAAAAGCCAGAACTGTGAGATAAAAAAAAGTCGCAATTACTTTTTTTTTTTAAGTGGCCAAAACGGGCATATACAGGTGCATCTTAATAAATTAGAATGTCGTGGAAAAGTTAATTTATTTCAGTAATTCAACTCAAATTGTGAAACTCGTGATGATTTTGGCTCACATTTAACAAAAACCCACCAATTCACTATCTTAACAAATTAGAATATGGTGACATGCCAATCAGCTAATCAACTCAAAACACCTGCAAAGGTTTCCTGAGCCTTCAAAATGGTCTCTCAGTTTGGTTCACTAGGCTACACAATCATGGGGAAGACTGCTGATCTGACAGGTGTCCAGAAGACAATCACTGACATTCTTTACAAGGAGGGTAAGCCACAAACATTCATTGCCAAAGAAGCTGACTGTATATCAGCTCAATTACACAGAGTAAAGAAAGCAGGTCCAATAACATAATATTATGTTCATATGGCGCTCCATAATTAACTTCTTACATATACAATGTGTGCTTGTATTTTTTTTATAATATCTGTCTTATTTTAAAGTGTTAGTTCACCCAGAAATTATGTGAGTGTATATAAGTGTTTTACTCACCCTCAAAGCATCCTAGATGTATATGACTTTCTTCTTTCAGACGAATTCAATCGTAGTTATATTAAAAATTGTCTTGGCCCCTCTCCAAGCCTTACAATGGGGGTAAGCGGGTGCTTTTTGTCAACAGTCCAGAAGACGTGAAATAAAGAGCGTGCATCTGTAATAAAACATGCCTCACATGGCTCCGGGGGGTGAATAAAGGCCTCCTGTACCGAATCCATGCATATTTGTACGATAAATATCCATATTTCAAACGTAATAAACACTTTTTTCTCACTTCTGCTGATTGTCGTACGTGAAAGCCGTTCCGGCGGATGACATAGGATGTCAGCGTTGCATGATTAGTGACGAATGCGGAGAGAGAACAGAACAAAATGCCTGTCACGAATTAGAAGCACAAAACGAGGATTTGTAAAGAAAAATATTGGAGGATTTCGATATATAAGCCAAGAGGAGACTGGTTTTCCTTTGCTAAAGTAAGGAAACTTTTCTTCCTTTGGTCCTGTAAACAAACTCGTGAGACTATCATATCTCAGAGGCGTGTGCACGATACGTCCTACGTCATCCGCCGGAACGGCTTGCAAGTATGACAGTCAGCGGAAGTGAGAAAAAAGTGTTTATTAAGTTTGAAATATGTATATGTTTCTTACAAAAACGCATGGATTCGCAATAGGAGGCCTTTATTCACCCCCCAGAGCCACGTGAGGCACGTTTTATTGCGGATACACGCACTTTATTTCACGTCTTCTGGACTGTTGACAAAAAGCACCCACTTACCCCCATTGAAAGGCTTGGAGGAGCCAGGATAATTTTTAATATAACTCCAATAGACCCTTTTAGGGCTGACGTCACATTTACGTCACCGCACTAGCTGGAGGCAAAACAAAGGGGAAACTGGAGGCGGCCAATTCAAACCAGTGCAGATTCCGTTACATAAGGAGCTTAAAATATCATCTTATTGTGATGTTGGGTCCCAGAATCGATGTAGTAGAAGCTCCAATTTTACATTTTAAAGCATACCTGCTGCCACCTCCAGACAAAAAAACAGACGACAGCTGTGGTTAAATGCGATAAAACGAGCGGACTGGACAGAAATGATCGTCAAAAATGCTCGTTTGTAGCGCACACTTCTTGTCAGAAAAGGTTAAATAAAGTATTGTCTTTTGTTGTTATGTATTTTTTATTTCTAGAAAATTTCAAGAAAATATTCACATCTTAATTTAAATGTACTGTATGTAAAGTAATGGTATGTAATGTCACTGTAAACTTACATACTTTACAGGAGGTATATACTTTAAAATAACTATTTGTATCATTACATGACACATACATCTTCAAATAATATATCCATCACATTGATTGAATGTTTAACTTTTTTTGTATTTTGGCCCAGTTCACTCTAATGCAGCTGTAAAAAATAGTTGCCTGCTGAAATTGAAATATATATGCATCTTCATGACTAGACAGACACAGGTGAGTTTCTCTTTATTATAATGTTACACGTTAGGTTTCTCTATAGATGTGAATCACTCAACTAGAGGAAATCCTGTCAGATCAACCATGCTTTGAGCTAGAGTGTAGGGTCGGCCAATTTGGTTTCGTCCGTTAAAGTTAACCTTTTTAAATAACAGTCGCGATCCTGGACAGCGAGTGACTTTACATATGCAGGTAAAATCGGATTTTCTCCAGTCATTGTTAAAAAACAAAACAAAAACAAGCTAACAAACTTCATAGCTAGCGTTAGTGAAGCAGTCAGGGGAATCTTTCTTCCTCCACCTAAGCTCCGCCCACAGAAAAACGTCACAATGTTTACTAACAGAAAAAGGGTCTATTGGATTTGTCTGAAAGAAAAAAAATAATTCAGGGTGAATACATCACAGGCTAATTTTTAATTTTTGGGTGAACTAACCCTTTAATATATTTTAAAATGTAACTTATTCCTAAGATGGCAAAGCTAAATTTTCAGAAGCCATTTCTCCAGTCTTCAGTGTCACATGATCCTTCAGAAATCATTCTAACATGCTGATTTGGTGTTGAAGGACCAATTCTTAGTATTATCAATACATTATTAAATATTATATAAAACATATAAATTATATTACATAATATTTATGCTATTATTATATAGTATACGGCAACATATTTGTATTTGGTTATAAGACTGACCTGAACTATGTGGTTGTGACTGAGCAGCTGTTGTGATGTAGGACTCTCTGCTTTGGTGGGCTGTATTTGGGGGGTCTGAATTATACCTGGCACTGATGGAGAGGCAGTCTGCAAAACTGGCTACAAAAAGGAAAATCAAGATTAAATTGAATTATTGACAAGTATTTACTGCACCTAACACGTATAAATATACACAAGTTTTGTGTTACCTGTAGTTTGACATTAGTGTTGGGCAGCTGGATGGTAGTGGTATTATTTGCCAGGGGCACTGGAAGAAGGATCTGAGTGCTCCCATGCGGAGTGGTTAGAAGAGTCTGGGGCTGTCCTATGACCTGTGGGAATCCTTGGTGGCTGATAATGAACTGACGGAGAGGAGTAGCTGTCACCTGGTTAGGATGGGCCTCCTCAAGCTTCAATAGCGTTGACGTAGTGTGTGGACTCAGTGTGCAGTTAGGAGGGACAGTGTTTTCTGTTTTGACAGACGCCAACATAGTGGCTGGACTGGAAGTGTATTTATTTTCTGCAGGTGGAACAACCTGTCCACTCCTTTTTTCCACCTCTAGCTGCATCTTCAGTTCTTCCACCAGCTTCTGCTCCTGCTTCAGTTTACGCAGCAGTTCCTCAATCTGTCGCTCCTTTTCGTGCAGTCTCCGGTCCTGTTCCTCAGGAACAGGAGCTGCCGTTACTAAACTGGGGTTTTGGCCCTCTGCCTGTCCCTCCATGGATGCGTCCTCTTTGCTGTGAAGCTCTGAAGAACCAGGAGACACAGGTGGAGTGGAGCTCCGATTTTCAGAGGGCTGTTGGATGGGGGATAGGGTTGTAGTGGTCCTGGACACCTCCATAGGTGTGCTGCAGGGCTGCATGTTAGGTCCTGTGAAGATGTTGGGTGCAGTCCAGGCATTGTTTTCTTGAAAAGGCTTAAGCCGTTCAATTAGGTCTGTTTTTGTTCCAGACACTGGAAGACCACGTAACTTTAACTCCATTTTCAGCTCTGCCACCTGCCAAAATAAACCCATTACTAGTGAAATTATAAACTCTATAAATATTAGCTCCATAGAGAAAATAAAGTGATTTCTGGGCTACCACATATATCACCATAAAAATAGCTACAAATCATCTGGATTCTACAACATTTAATAATTAAGATGCATATTTACTGGAGACAAACCGTCTGAACCAAATTTTACATAATGGAAAAGTCATATTAATTTATTTATATTTAGTATACACAACCGTATTAAAGTTTGGAATTGGAAATTAATACTTTTTTCTTCATCAAGGATGCATTAAATTGATCAAAAGTGACAAAAAAGACAATGTTAAAGATTTCCATTTCAAATATATGCTTATATTCTTTTGAACATTCTATTTATCAAAGAATCCTGAAATAAATGTTATCATGATTTGTACAAAAGTATTAAGCTGTTATCTGTTTTCAACACTGATAATAATAAGAAACGTTTTGTGAACGTTGAATCATATTATATTACAATATATTTTGTGAAGGATCATATGGCCCTGAAGACTGGAGTAATGACTGCTAAAAATTCAGCTTTGCTATCACAGGAATAAATTAAAATGGAAAACGTAATTTATTGTGTAACAATATATATTACTTTTTATTGTATTTTTAAATAAATCCAGCCTTGATGAATATAAGAAATGTCTTTCAAAAGCATTAAAAAATTCTACCAACTCCAAACTTTTGAACAGTTATGTATCTATTATTGATAAAAAAATTTCTGTGGAAAAAAAGAATCTGTCTGTACCTTCATCTCCTCCAGGTTGGCAGGTAGTATGCCTGCCTTGCGGTTGGGCCGCACAGGTGTTGCTGTGGGCAGAGACACCACAATAGAGGCAGAAAGGCTGCTGGTGCTGTTGATAGCCACTATGGCACTGCTGTTTTGGCCTTCTATCACAGGCCTGGTGAGAAGGGAAGCAGATGGGAAGAAAGGGAAGAAACAACACTTAACATCACAGAAGGAACAATTCTCAATAAATAAACACCATCGAACAATGCTGAGGCAGAATACAATGACAGCTAAAATAAATCTTGCACAAGAGATGGAAAAGGAAGTAGAGCAATAACCTCTTCGACTTCCTGCCATTAATAAAAATCACTAAACAGGATTTGTTATTGGAAAATAGGTAATGGTCCTGATGGCCACCGGCAACAATAATAGCGTTTTAGACATTTTCCACCTAAAACCATTCATATGCAACCATTATACTAATAGCTGACAAAATATGGCTAGCTTCAAAAGTGAAAGATGACCTTTAACAAATTACGTAAGACAAAGGCAAAATGGTTTGCATCCACCGAACTCAACGATAGGATTGGTAAAGCAGTACATACCAAAAACATCAGGGCCTGATACACATATAACAAACACACAGATCCAGATCTCCTTGCTTACTTGAGAGGTGCAGGAAGGATGGTCTGGTAGTTGTAGTGCTGCTGTTGCTGTTGGCTCAGGATTTGTAGCTGCAAAAATAGTTGCTGTTGTTGTAGTAAACGAGCATATGAGGAATCCATCGGGGCTTGGTTGGGTTCTTGTTTCTGGTCTGGGGGAATGTATTGATGATATTTTAACTTTTTCACACGTGGCTTGGCCTCCTTGCTCTTCCTACTGCGGCTCTTGTCCCCAGGTAACTTAGGCTGACTTTGCTGTAAATTGAACAGAGATTTCCCATTATGTATTACATCTAACCATAATCATAAATCATAAATTTTTGTTGTTTCTTCAGTTCTTTACTGACCTTTATAAGGGTGGGCCCAGACTTCACAGGGGCCACGGTGACTAGCTGTGGCATGGGTGCTGGAGGGCTAACTGATTGCTCTTTGGTGGAAAAAGGCTTGAGGAAATCTGTTGTGTTGGTCACTGCAGGAAAGTGCTGTTAAAAACAACACATGATGAATCTCAGGTGTTCTACAAAACCTAAATGACTAAATTCTGTTTTTTTGCACCATGAGCTCTGAAGTGAAAAGGAGGTGGCAAGAATACCTGTAAGAAGTTATTAGGCAATGGTGAGGACTCTTCAATGGCCCGGACCTCCCCAGGTGAGGCTGCAGAACCCTGGGACCCATGACTAGCTGGCTGCTCGGGTGAAAACGCATCTCCACTGTCCTCATCAGCTAGTTCCTCTAGAGTTCTAGGGTACTGCATCTGACCATCTACCCAATTAAAACAAAGGACAATGTATCATACTTCATTCAATTTATGCGCCATGTGATTGTGCATATTTACCCCAGTTTAATACATACTGTAAATATAGTTTGCATTTTCACCAATGATAGCCTCCTTGACGCTGGAGTCCACAGGCAGGATGTTCTTCTCCACTAGCTCCATGGGGCCGGGGCGTTGAGCGATCTTCTCATTCAGGTCATCAGCCAATCGAGCTCTCTTCAATTTCAGCTGAGTGGCCTGCAGAGAAGGCTCCGCCACTGTCTCTGCCAACCCACCAAAAACCAGAACAGCAATCATTTCAACCCACACTCCTACTGAAACACCACAACAATCACACAGAGGTCAACTCAATCACAGAAGTAAATAATACACAAGTACAGCATCTGGATGACACTTTTGAACATGAATTTTTCTTGCTTTTTAATTATGCTGACTGGTTAAGCTGCCACTGCTTTCTGTTGAACTAACTTAATAGCATAGTTTGGTAAAACTATTAAGACATAAACATTGATCATCATACATACATCAGCATATATTGCATATCAGATATGGCCAACATATGTTCAACCATACATGATTTATACGCTAAACCAACAGTTATTTAGACAACATATATAGACAACAAACCTGACTGGTATGGTTGAGCTTCCATTCACCATATTTGTTGTGCTCTATGTATATGTGCGTTTATCAATGTTTATATATGAATAAAATCCTAAATTAAATTTGTTCATCATGTTAAAGTGATCATAACTCTTTAGGAGACAGAATAATCTGCACATTTTTTATGGATTATATTTTTTTCTGATCATCTGATGTGAAGTTTTGCTGGAATGGACTTTCAATGGATGGACAGAAATCTGTCAGGCTTCATTAAAAAATATCTTAATTTCTATTTTGAAGGTAAACGAAAGTTTTATGGGTTTGGAACGGGGTTCCATTTTTGGAAAGTTGTCTCTTACAGGCAAACAAATGGCTCTCACGTGTCAGTTCTTTTAATGAAAGATGAGTTGAAACACTGCTTTTTACTTATAACAGCATTAACAGAGAGAAAATGTAAAGTAAAATGGATCAGAAATTACTCCCAAATCATTCAGAATGAACTCAAAATCAAACTGAATAAATAGTATTGGATTTGGAATCGAATCAGAAAAATCTGTATTGATGCCCATCTCTACTAATAAGATTTGAGAGCTACAGCTACAGCTTTGTTTAAAAACAAAGTAGATTTTAAAAAACTTTTCCCAGTAGGTAGATTAGCTGCCATTACATGTATCGTGAATGGAGGATTACCTTGTAAGATGTGCATGCGGACCAACTCGGCCCTTTCTGGACGGCTGCGTATTTTGTGCTTTAGGAAATTTTCAGTCTACAGAGAGAAATGATACAGAGTTTCAGAAAACGAAATCCCTCTGTAATTCAGGGATCAGAAAGTAACCATTATAATGATCTCCGCTGTGCTTTGCAAATAACAAACACATTTACAGAAGGCTTAAGCTATTAAATCAACTGAGAGGTTCACATGCGTCCCATTACAGAGATCTGGGCAACCCTGAAGAGGTTTCAGAGAGGATCAGAGAGACCAGATGGCTGAGGAAAGTGCACGAGGTCTGGGGCTTGGTGCCCTGCTCTTACCCTGGCTCTCTCAAGGCTGCGGATCTGTTCATGGAACGCTGCAGGGCTCTTCAGGGCTGTAAAGTCACACACACACACAAGCAGAGCATCAGTCTCATGAGGACACAAGGCCATCACCCGCACTTCAAACACACACGGCTCTTTCATCTCCTGCAGTCTTTCTAAATGCTGTAGTGCCTGGTCTCACATATTACTCAGAGCAGAGATGGTGGGCCCACACAGAGATTAGCACACAGACTACACGGTGCCCTTAAGGACCAGACAGCTACCTCTTAATCCCAGCAGAATCTATGCCTGATATTACACTGAGCTATGAGACAGCATGCAGTGTAATCCCATCAATCAGCTCAGACATGGCCAGAGGAAAAAAAATGTAAGTTTATGTAAGTATGAGAGATCTCACACACTTCTCGGTGACTTGGTTGAACGGAAAAATGGTTATGAGCAATAACAGAATGAGCGGTGGTGAGGCGAGAGGTGAGCTTTTGGAAAAAAATACCATGTGCATTGGTCACCTATGCCTGGTTGTGAACTATGCTGAAGAGCGAGAATAAACAACTGATTCAAAAGCAGATTTGGTACAGAAACCACAGCACCAACTGATTTCTTAAACGCACAGTAAAAAATGAAGGTTTACATGACATCAAAATTTTAGATAATGTGTCACAAATAAACATGTAATGTGGAACACAAAGGATGTTACACTACCATTCAACAGTTTTTTTGGTGAAAAGTTTCTTATGCTCACCAAGTTGCATTCATTTGATAAAAAAAAATACACAGTTAAACCAATAATAATGTGAAAATTATTAGAATTCAAAATAGTTTTATTTTAAAGGTTATATTTTTATATATTTTAAGATGTAATTTATTCCTGTGACGGAACAGTTTTGAACAGTATAGTGCAAAATGTGATTGGGAGAAAGATGTCACTTTTAAATATCGCGACATAATTTTTCACATTTACAACAGAACAATTATTATTCCTTAAATATAAGTTAGATATGTGAATAAAGCCCTGTAAGGTCAACATAACATTTATTGCAGCTTATTCTTTTAGTGCATGATTTACTGGTTAGTAATTCAAAATGTAAAAAAAGATTTGGAGCTTGTTTTTTTTAGTCTCTCTTACTTTTTAACCCCTCTCTTTCAGTTGGTACGTAGTGCCACTTTTCACAATCCAATTAATTCATGATGGATAAAATCAAATCCCACCATACATTTTTTTAGATTATGAAGGAAAAATGGGCCACAAAATGCCATTTCATGACTAAAACATTTTTACATATTTAGTTAATATTGGCAGTTTTCATACAAGAGTAAATATGAATCATCCTCTCGTTCATATGCTGGTGCACACAGCAGTATTAGATGGCAGGGGCTGTACTCACGTGGCATGATGCCCTGATCAATGAGTTGCTCGCGGGTGCGTCTCTGCTGTAGCCTCAGCTGGAGAACTGGTGGAGAGAAGCAGAAGCAGCGTTATGTTCTTGACCCAACCTCTAGATCAGGCTTGTCAACACTTCACCCAGAATGGAACTTTTCCACCTGATTAACACACCTACACACACACACACACACACGCAACAAAAGGAACTCTAACCTTTAGCACAACCGAAATCACACACATTTCCTCTCTAGAATTACATAAGAGCCACCATTAAAAAAAACTAAACTAGAAACTTCTTCCTGCTACCAAAACAACAGGCTCTCGAGTGACCCTTTTGAAGTGTGCCGTTTGGAAGACTTCCTGGGAAAATTCTCAAGACATTTTTCTTTGCTCTCTTGGCTGAGCCTCCTGGATTTACTTGGCTGATTATAAAAACCAGCTCAAATTGGTCAGAAAGACAACATGATAACGTCTGACATTTATCAAGAATCATGAGCTCTATTAGCTGGGAATTTATAAATCTATGAAGGCACGTTCAACACACAGCTGCATGGGGATTATTAAAGAATTTCCTTGTTAATGCTCAGTTCTTGTAGCTCAACATGGCACTAACAATATCATCCACATACATTTTATGCATATTAATAAAACATTTGCTGTCAGTCTGCCAGTGTCAAATGCAATGATGTTCTAAATGCTTATATGCAGGAACAGAAAGGTTTAATCTGACTAAAAACTGAGTCAGTTTACTGTTAACAAGGTCAGCTGAGGTTGAACAAACGAAACTCTGCAGGGTGCTGAGGGCACATGATTGGCATTTTATTGTTTTCACTATGAATCTGTGCACTTAAAGCTGAAGTGTGCACTTTCTGAACCACTTGTGGCACTGAAGAGAACTGTATGAACAGTTACTACTGATCATTATAAATACTTTCAAAAAACTGGGAAAGTATTTTACACTGCAAAAAGGACATAATTCAGCTCTGAGAAGAGGAATGAATGCACCATGAAGGACATAATAATTGGGGCCAAATAATGCTACAGTATAACAGATTCTGACTACACATGACTCAACATTGACCTTGATCCGAATCAGGTTAATTTTTTACTTGGGGCACAGAAGAAAAAATCGTTTAGGTCTCCTTGATTGCACAACATAACATTGCAGCTTTTTAGGTTGGGTTATTCCACATGATGAGTAAAACATCTTCCATCATCTTGGTGACAATCAAGACAATATATCTCAACACTCTTTCACATCATTTCAAAGTTATTTGACAATCAGTGTCTGCTCAAACATGGCAAACACACTGAATTAGTGGCTTCAAACTAGCTGTGAGGATCAGAGAATTATAATAACAGTTTATATAATATAATTATATTGTTGTTACACACATTGCAATTCAAAAGTTTGGGGTCAGTAAGATTATGTTTTTTTCTTAAATTGACCCAAAGTATAAAAATATTGATAATGTTACAAAAGATTTTTATTTTAAACTCACGTACCTATTAAGCACACTTCCATTTTTGAGCTCTGATTATAAAAAGAAAAAATAATGTATTATCCTACTTAATGTCTTAACCAATTGATGTGTTTGTTACTACATACCTCCTGTAAGTTCAAATCAATCAGATCATTGCACACTGAGATATGGGTCTCCATGTGTTCACACTGTTCACACTGTTTCACCAAAAGAGGAGCCCTTTAAATGTGCATTTTTTAGATGTTTAAGCCTTTATTTAGGGTAAGTTTCACTACTTATTGTAAAATTGAGAGATTCATGTTTAGACTTTTGCATATTATAACCTGGAACTTGGATGTGGGAAATAATTACAGTTAGAACCAAAAGATAAAAAGATTTTAGCAGCATAGCACAGATGCTACAGAACACAGTTAGCTGACTAGCTGAATAAGATTGTGTGCTACGCTAATATATTACTTCACAGGCATTACTGGCTTGTACTTTTAAATCCATAATATTATAAATTGACAGTTTATTGCTGGTCTGTGGTTTTACACTGCTGAATTTTTTTAAAGATTTCATATTATTGCAAGGTGAGCTTAAAGGGTGCACTACTATGAAAATCACACAGCTTCAGTGTGACATCAATAAGAAAAAGTATAATTTCATAGATATTGTTAATAATAGTTGTTCATAATAAAATATGTATGAACTTAATACATGACCTAGATTATTTATTTTGCAAAATATTGTCATTTTAATAAATATAACAAGAAATTTATTAAAAATTGTTGCTGCTCCAATTAAGTTCAGTGTGCTCTCTTTAAGCTCTTCCACATTGAATGTCTATATAAATATTTCATAAACAGACTTTAAAGGGTTAGTTCACCCAAAAATGAAAATTATGTCATTAATTACTCACCCTCATGTCGTTTCAAACCCGTAAGACCTTTGTTCATCTTTGGAACACAAATTAAGGTTTTTTTTATTAAATCCGAGAGCTGTCTGACCCTGCATTGACAGCAACGCAACTGAAATGTTCCCAAGTCCAGAAACATAGCAAGGAGATCTGTAAAATAATCCATGCAGGGTCAGAGAGCTCTCAGATTCCATCAAAAATACCTTAATTTGTGTTCCGAAGATGAACGGAGGTCTTACGGGTTTGAAACGACATGAGGGTGAGTAATTAATGACAGAATTTTCATTTTTGGGTAAACTATCCCTTTAAATATAAACTGATAGTTGTCACTTGAAGCTAAAGGGGTCATATGATGTTTCAAAAAACACATTATTTTCCACATACTGTACATTGTTTCTCCTCTATGCCCCACCTTTCTGAAACACGTCGATTTTTACAAAGCTCATCGGTCTGAAAAGCGAGGTGTGCTCTGATTGGCCAGCTAGACATGGTGGCAGCAACAATACTACAGCGAGAATGAAAAGTTACGCCTTCTTTCTTTGCGTGAACATTTGGGCGGAGTTAATGCAAATCTTCCTACATCGTGATGTAGACATGTGGGGGCGTCTTAGAACGAGCCGTTTTAGGTAGGCGTGGTTGACTTTTATAAAGAATATCTCTTTGGATTTGAGACTTTAGTCTTTGTAACTTTACAGATCTTCTTTATGCACCAAGAGCTTGTAACACTCCAAAGAGAAAGGAAAAATTTAAATTGCATCATATGACCCCTTTAATCTTTATAAAATGGTCAATAACTTATTTTCAGCTTTAAGATGACAAACTGTAACTATAGTTTATGCCCAAAGATGAAAGAGGCATGTCATCCGTACAAAGAAGGAGCCATCAGAAATCGTATCTGTTGTATCTTTCCAGAAAAAAAGTGACTAAAGGCTTTTAAAATGTGAACAGATTAAAAAAAATAAAATCTGCAAAAAAATTGGAATCTGTGACCATCATGCACTATGTGATTTTCTATTAGATATGGCAGCTCAAATCTACAGACTTTCAATTATTCTTTAAAAAGGTTTTTTAAAATAAACAAGAATTGTTTAATAAAACATGATGTGAGCTTAATGGGAACAGGGGTGTACTTAAAGGGTACAAAAATGTACCCATTAAGCACAGCCAGACTTTTTGCATTTAATGATGTAATCTTAATCAAAATGCTTTTGCCATTTAAAATTAAATTAAATATTTTTGTGTGAGACATTAATATTTTATTTTAACATAACTTCTTGTACTGAAACCAATATCTTGTGCACTAAAAATGTCTCAATGTAGATTTTGGTGAGCTTAATAGGTACGTTTACACTAAATAGTGTTTTTTTTTACTTTCAATAAAAAAAAAGCAAAATAAATGCATCAGTTTCAGAAAAATATATTATGCAGCACTGTTTCCAATGTAAAAAAATAAAAAATGTTTCTTAGACTGAATATTTAGCTTTGAAATCACAGGAATAAATTATATTTTATTATATATAAAAATAGAAAGCAGTTATTTCAAATTTGCAAATATTTTTGATCAAATAAAAGCAGGCTGGTCAAGCAACATGGTTTCAACAACATTAAAAAATCTTACAGACCAAAACTTTTGAACAAATGTGTAACATAATAAAAATAATAATACTGACATTGATGCCTTTAGTGTGGCTAATCAATGAGCTGTTCTTTACCTGTTTGCAAAGCCACAGACATTCAGACGGACATCTTTGGCTTGGTTGACTTTTATAAAGAATATCTCTTTGGATTTGAGACTTTAGTCTTTGTAACTTTACAGATCTTCTTTATGCACCAAGAGCTTGTAACACTCCAAAGAGAAAGGAAAAATTTAAATTGCATCATATGACCCCTTTAATCTTTATAAAATGGTCAATAACTTATTTTCAGCTTTAAGATGACAAACTGTAACTATAGTTTATGCCCAAAGATGAAAGAGGCATGTCATCCGTACAAAGAAGGAGCCATCAGAAATCGTATCTGTTGTATCTTTCCAGAAAAAAAGTGACTAAAGGCTTTTAAAATGTGAACAGATTAAAAAAAATAAAATCTGCAAAAAAATTGGAATCTGTGACCATCATGCACTATGTGATTTTCTATTAGATATGGCAGCTCAAATCTACAGACTTTCAATTATTCTTTAAAAAGGTTTTTTAAAATAAACAAGAATTGTTTAATAAAACATGATGTGAGCTTAATGGGAACAGGGGTGTACTTAAAGGGTACAAAAATGTACCCATTAAGCACAGCCAGACTTTTTGCATTTAATGATGTAATCTTAATCAAAATGCTTTTGCCATTTAAAATTAAATTAAATATTTTTGTGTGAGACATTAATATTTTATTTTAACATAACTTCTTGTACTGAAACCAATATCTTGTGCACTAAAAATGTCTCAATGTAGATTTTGGTGAGCTTAATAGGTACGTTTACACTAAATAGTGTTTTTTTTTACTTTCAATAAAAAAAAAGCAAAATAAATGCATCAGTTTCAGAAAAATATATTATGCAGCACTGTTTCCAATGTAAAAAAATAAAAAATGTTTCTTAGACTGAATATTTAGCTTTGAAATCACAGGAATAAATTATATTTTATTATATATAAAAATAGAAAGCAGTTATTTCAAATTTGCAAATATTTTTGATCAAATAAAAGCAGGCTGGTCAAGCAACATGGTTTCAACAACATTAAAAAATCTTACAGACCAAAACTTTTGAACAAATGTGTAACATAATAAAAATAATAATACTGACATTGATGCCTTTAGTGTGGCTAATCAATGAGCTGTTCTTTACCTGTTTGCAAAGCCACAGACATTCAGACGGACATCTTTGGCTGTAGCATCACATCTAAAGCTGTGTTTTGAGCTTAAAGTTTTTATTTATCTCTCAAGTTTTTGCATTCTGTTCCAATCAGCAACACATCTTCTATAAACAACCCCTATGAAATGCATCCAATCAAACTGGGGCGAAACTGAAACCAGCCAAATTATAAAGGACTTCATTAAGGTCTATTTACTAACTAGCCGATTTTGAAAATAAGTAGCTTTATGCATCGATATCATACCAATCTATGCCGTGCCTTTTGTTTGCATTTTCATTCAGACTAAGGAGAAAAGACCAACAAGTGGGCGGGCAATATGCTAATGTTTCATGCTGACTTCAACATGAAACGGCTTGGAATTCGTTTTAAAAAGGAAAAACTTTCAATGATTCAGAGTCGACTCTTTCTTTTTAGAGACAATAACTTTATACACGGTGCACTTTCAGATTTAAAATTTGGCAGGATGTTTTCATTCACTTAGAGCTGTGTTACACACTGCATTACAGGTAATATTCAAAAATCCATAATAGGGGCACTTTAAACAATCACTGACCTTCCTGATGTGCATCTAATAGACAATCTCAACCATTAGCAGCAGATTACCTTGATTATCAGCAGAGTAATGCACATAGCTCTCTCATGAAAAGCCAATCAATAGTAGCTTTCTTTTTTCAAATGCTGTCATGCAAATTTCCATTAAACCAAAGCCTGGCAAACAAAGCTTCAGGCAGCCAGTAAAATCTATTCAAAATAGTCTAAACCTATATCCGCTCAGTGATAGAATGATATCCACCTCTCAGAGCCGAGCAGCAAGCTGCAGAACCTGGTATGAAGTTTCCTCTGCAGATGCTGTGTGTCTCCAGTCCTAAGCAGGCCATGCCGTCTGCCCGACCTGCCTCACGTTCAGAGTATCTTAAAGCGGGCTCCTGACAGCACCAGAGCTTTGTGAAAAAGCACAAGGACCACGTTCTTCAGGGCTCTCCATTCACTGTTAGCAGCTCCAGTGAAACTGGGACTCCCTCAGAGGAGACAGCATCTGCTCCACCAGCAGACGGAGAGGAGGGAGCAGAAAGACTAGACCGACCATTGTTAACCCCTCCCTGCCATTGGAAGTTCAATTCTAGATCATTAAAAAGTGCTTCTTTTTGTAGTTTAGAAGAACGATGATCGTTCTCTGTATGGACGAGTGCATCATGAATGCTTTATTTTTGAGATCTGAGCAGCAAAAAACATAACATAGCTCTTAGTTGAAATAACCTTCCTCTTCATCAACACGGTAAACATCTTGTTTGACAGACAGCCAGAGGATGGGTAACTGACACGGGCCATGCTCTGCCAAAGTCGTTTACATTTCCACTCGCTGTGACGGTGTGACCTCAGCATAGCTAGAGACCTAGAGGAGCAGCCCTCACAGAGCTGTGAGCCACCGCACGCAGACAGAGCTGTCCTGTGACATTTCACATGTCAATCAAAAGACTGCGCCCAAACTAAGAGGCAAAGAAATGTCAGGATTGTGGAGGCTGCTTCTGTGCGACAAGACAGAATGGAAAAAGAGCTTCTCATTTTCGGCGCGTACAGAAATAAAACGTTATTTAATCAACTGGAAATAGAGGCTAAACTAATCAGGATGTGGCGTGAATTGAACTAGGCAGCGAAAAGAGAGAGCCAAAATTAAATAGCTAAATTTATGCAGGCTGTGATTACAACCAGGCAAACGAATACTATTCCAGAACAAAAGCCAATTTGAAATCTCACAATAAATTCACCAAAAATGGGCAAAAAAATCTGACTGATGGTGAACATTTAGCCAAGAGGGACATCTAAATCAGATATCGTCTGTGATTTTGTTGAAGGACAAACAACTTTGTACCACTCTGTACTTTTTAGACAAAGTCTCAGAAGCCAGCCGTTTCTCACATCAGATGTGTCAAGTATAAACTAGGCTTGTCTCAACTGCAGGTTAACTACTAACATCTTCACCGGCTGATTTTTATATTTACATTATTGTCAAAAAATGCTTGACTATTTTGTATACACTACTGTTTAAAAGTTTGGGGCCAGAAAAAGTTTTTTGGAAATAAATTATTTTATTCAGCAAGGTTGTATTAAATTGATCAAAAGTGACAGTTAAGACATGTATTGTTTTACAAAAGATTTATATTTTAAATAAATGCTGCTCTTTTGAACTTTCTATTCATCAAAGAAGCCTGAAACTGTATTTAAAAAAAATATATTAAAGAACAAACATTTTTTTAGCAGTAATTCATTTATTAGAATGATTTCTGAAAGATTATGTGACATTACATTTTTTTTAATATACTAAAATAGAAAACTTATAATAACTTTATAATAATTACTTTACTAATAGTTACTTTATAATAATTAGTGCTGTCAAACGATTAATCGTGATTAATCACATTCAAAATAAAAGTTTTTGTTTGCATAATATATGTGTACATATGTTTATATATTAAAAATATTTATTTATAATATAAATGATATGAATATAAATACAGACATGTAAATATTTTCAAAATATATACTGTATGTATGAGTATTTATATATAAATAATAAATATATACAGAACACATATATTATGCCAACAAAAACTTTTATTTTGTATGTGATTAATCACGATTAATCATTTGGCAGCACTAATAATAATATTTCACAGTATATGGTTGGTTTTACTGTATGATCAAAGACTTGATGAGCATCAGAAATCTTTTAAAAACATAAAAAAATCCTATCGACCCCAAACTTCTGAACAAGTGTATTACAAATAAAACAATAAAGTGAATTTATACAAGTGAATGAATTTAGGTATTACAACATTTTGATTTTTAAAGAGATTTAGAGTTTAAACATTATATGCGGGTTAGATGATGGCAATGATAATCTAAAAGTGAAAAACATTACGCGCAATGAAATATCCAACATCAGCCAATATATACCCTAGTAAAAAAGTAATATATTTAAAATGCATTATTTCATACTAAGTATAGTTCAAATCTATTAACATATTTACAAACAAGTCGCTCAAGACTGATAAAAAAATAATAATTAAACTTTATTTGGAGTACTACTTGTGCACAATGCACATTTCTTACTATTAAGCCTAAAATGTGTTTTAATATTACTATTGATGAGGATTGTATGATCTTTTACTAATATCGGTCTTTATACGCAATATATTTAAAGTGTACCTCAGCATATCTTTAGTTGGACTTCAGCACTACTTCCGCACAATTAAAGAGCATTAAGTACAAAAGTAGTTGTTCTAATTTAGCAGACTTTAAGTATACCAGGTTATATACTAAAAGTACAATTACAGGGTATTTTACTACGTACATAAATATGTCAATGTATTTGTAGTATACTTAGAATGAAATAAATGTATTTCAAATACATTTTAGTATATTTATTTTTCACTAGGGTATTCAATTTTAATCAAGAACTGATGATAATGATATATTGTGCATTGCTAATTCATGTAAATGACTCAATCCAACCATTTTTATTCAGCATCATAGCAAGTGACATACCATTTTTGCGTTCGTTGAGGGGGGGCAGCCTCTGGTTGGGGTGCAGGGACAGTTCGCCCATCTCATGGGTTACAGCCTCACTCTGTGGGCTGGGTGCCAACAAACCCCCAATCCCAGCATCCCCCTGCTCCTCCATGTCTCCTCAGTGAGGAGTCAAGGGTTTCGCTGGGGATCAGCAGACGATATGGTCACAGGAAGCTCCTCACTTCACTTTCTGCAAAAGACAATGTCGGTATAGATTCAAGTGAAGAAAAAAGTAAACAGCAAAAGATAAGCCAAGGAATTTGGTCCAAGTTAGGCAGACTGTGCTTTAGTAATACACAAAATCATAAGTGAAATGGGGAGTTTGGGAATGATGTAATAGTTCAAGAATGTGGTATAAGGTCTGTAATATCACTTTAGCCATGAAAAACGACCAAAAACACAGAGGATGTGTTGAATCTATGGCATATACAGTTGCTGCTGTAGCACATCTATCAAAGCGCTAACAAATAATAAAAACTAGCCTTCCCACAGACAGACGGTGAATGAATAGACGTTGTGTTCGCTAGCCTATCATTACATCATCCCAGTGGTTTAGATGTGAAACCAATAAAAACATAAACACAGCGCTCACCATGGTGCTGTAAAACGCTAGAATACACTATGACCACATCAGCACAAACCACAATCATCCATTCCCATGAAACACTTGCCATTCATAACCTCTTGTCACATGGGAACTGAGAGGCAAATTTTTCTGTTGTTCATTTTACAATACAAATTTCAGTGGCGGATCAATTCAGCAACTGATCTCAAACCAAATCTGCACAAGGGGACGGTGATGGATTCTACTAACAAACTCGATTTTGCCAGTGATGGATTTGGTTTCCTAACTTAAAACATTAAAACAAATCAAACATCACATTCTGCATCAAAAAAAATTTCCCCCTCTTCCTGAGGTTTTCCACATTTAACCACCTCTGAGCCATCCCACACACCACCCTGCCCCCCCCCAAAAAAAGCTGCCTGGAACATCGAATACAGCCTTTCAAAAAAAGGGCAGGTTTTTAAATACGAATTCCAGCTGTTTGTATTGGATTATAAATGACTCACGCCATTTACACAAAAATGTATTGAGTAAAACATTGTGGGACATGCGGTCCCCAACCTAATAAAGTTCCCAAAGCATGTTTTGATATGGAGACGGATAGTATTGGAAGAAAACCGCATGGCCTGATATGACCTCTGAGTAAAGAGAACGTTAGCAGCATCTACTCCGTCCAGGTTTTTGCGATTCTTTGATCACTAAATATGATGCAAAATCAACAAAATGTTGCTTTTTTTTGCATACATGCATAATTTGCCATTTCACACATAATAACCGCAAAAAGCGTCATAATAGTACTACCCAAATTTAGAGTAAAACAAGGCAGAGATAAAGAAGAAACATGAATGAGGAAGTGTGGCGTGCTTGATATTAAAAGGGTTATTAAGCTCAACAATCAATAAAAAGAACATAATCAGTGTTTTTGTGCCGTTTATCATGTTTAATCAGCCAAATACACACAAAGTTATATATAGCTGTCAAACGAATCACGATTAATCGCATCCAAAATAAAAGTTTTTGTTTACGTAAGCTAATATATGTGGTGTTTAGTACTGTGTATATTTATTATGTTTATATAAATACACACATACAGTATATATTTTGAAAATATGTAATGTATTTACATGTATACATTAATATTCATATAATTTATATTATGTATAAATATATTTAATATATAAAAAATATTTTTCTCAACTATATACATGCATGTGTGTGTATTTATATAGACATAATAAACATACACAGTACACACATATGTAAACAAAAACTTTTACTTTGGATACGATTAATTGCAATTAATCGTCTGCGAGCACTAAAATTATGACAAAATGCCTGTTTTGGCGAGTATTCATGTAAACACGCTCAGTTTTGTCTTAAAAAAGAGAAAATCACTCACTGTTGTTAACTGAATTTGTAACTTGTACACTGAATAACAGTAGTTTTAATAAAGACCAGTGTATTTATGAACACAGTGAAAACTATTCCCTTTTTTAATTTCTGAAGTGTTTTGCACTGTTTGTACCTGAACTTCAAGCACTCACCTCTATCTTTGTCTTATTGCTTGTAATTTGCTTTTTTGTTCTTGTTTTCTAACAAAATACATTTTTGCATTTGCAAATCCATCCATACAACAAAGCAGGATGTGATCTATATAAATGACAATAAAAAAATTATGCCTAACCCTAAGTATATAGATAAGCAATGATTCAAACCAATAACCAATCAGGGATTTGAACATGACATACTGCAAACAAACACTCGTGCACAAAAGCATGCAGCTACAAGCCTCATTGTATTCTTACATAACAGCAAATGTCATCTACTAGTCCTCTTTATTTTTGAATTTCTGACATTCTCTACACTGTAAGATCTTTTGGCTGATAGTCAACACAGTACACAAATTGTTTATGTTTTGAAGGGCAGTGTGCCAACATCCAAAACACTGTATGTGTATTATGAAGTCTGCTATTAGTCCTTGATAGTCACCATTGCTAGGATACAGCAGCCTCCCACACAAATAAACTCAAGCTGCTGGAGCTCTCGCTCTCTCAGCAGTACACTGTTTAGTGATCACTCACAATAGGACAGGTCCATTGTAAACTTAAGTACACTGAAAAGTTTAAGAATGTATTTTTTTAAATTTAAGCCTAAAAGATATATATATATATATATATATATATATACACAAGCAGTAAAATTAACTATTTCCCTGTCAGTATCTTAATTTGATTTTCATTTGCAAATTTCATACTAAATATTGTTTATTATTCAGAAATGTATATTCTATGGAAGGACACATTTATGGAGCATATGATTTAATGTCACACTCACACCATGTGAATATTTGCATGCAATTAGCTCAATCTGTGGCATACTCACCGCCACAAGCAATGGTGACGCAACACGAAGCAACAAGCTGGCCACAAACTTGTGAAATTGCCATGGCAATATTGATATAAAAATATAAAATATATTCAATAATAACACTTCAACACTGTACAAAAGACAACACTCCAGACACATGCATGTCATCCACCACATCCAGTCCAGGCCATTAAGCAAAGCTGAAGACGGCTGTCTGATGTGGATCCACCGCGTCAAATAATAACACTCAAACAGTCCACATCTGGCTTACACCACATTAAATATGTGGTATGTGATCTATGAGAAACACTCTAAGGACAGTTACAATAACAATGTATATCTTACATAAGAAAAACGGGGGCTGTTCTGCTTCTGTGGTCTGCTGTTTCTGGCATGCCTCACTGTTAGAGCTCATGGCTGAACCATTTCCCATACAACCCTCAAACCACATACACTTTAAACTATAACAGTGTGTTCCAAACTATCTCAATCGATTCAGTTAAGTTATTGAAGGCAATTATAGTAAACATCAACATTTCTTAAGAGAGTGAGGAAAAAAACTAAAGAATCACTTGGTTTTCTATAGAAACAGCAAGATCTAGAGATGTTTGCTCAAAACTAAGCAGGTAAACTAATGGCACCTCACTGAGAAATGACCAGCCTTCATGTTGACGTCAGGAGAGGTCACAGCGTAGTTACTTAAAGGGACAGTTCACCCTAAAATAAAACTTCTGTCATCATTACTCACCCTCAAGTCATTCCAGACTTTCGTTCATCTTCGTTCAAACACAAATAAAGATATTTTTTATATTCTTTCATACTTTTTGTTCACAAAACCAAAATTTTCATGCTTCAAAAAGCACATGTAGACATTGCTCAACCATGTTTGACATGGAGAAAAAATCTCAATAGATTTTGCATGTTAAGCAATCACCCTGTGATTCTGTGTTTGCAATATTTGATGAGCTCTATATGTGCATTGATCAAAGCCTAAATTAAATCTGTTATCTTATAAAGCAATAGTGCCTCTTCAGACGACTTGTATTAAACCAATTTCTGTATATATGGATTACTTTTAGTCTTTAAAAACTTTCTGAAGCTTGGAAATAGGGGTGTACAATACTGACAAAAAATGTAAACATTTTAAATTCTTACATTTTTAAACAAATTGTTTTAAAAGGCGGATTCATTTAGAAATGAAGCAAGTGACTGTTTGTATTTATATACTGATCATTGGATCAAACGATTAGTTCAAAAACAGATTCATTCAGGAATGAAACGCCGCAGTGTTGCTCTGTCATGCACAAATGTTCTGCTCCAGCTTTGTTTGGAACTGTTTTCATTGGTGAATCTGAGAAAGAAAGAAAAACAGACAATATTGTGCCTAAAATGTAACTCACTCAATATTAACTTAAAAATTTAAAATCTAATTTGCAATCACACGCACACTTTAATATTGAGGAAAACGGCACTGTTACATGTGTGTGATATTACTTAACTATATAAATATAAAAATCAAAACCCTATACAGGGATATTTTTGGCTTTCATAACTTGAATTATAGGGGCATTCTAATAGACTTCATCATACAGTGAATGCATTTGGATTTATTTTTTTGGCAAAGTCAGGGACATAGCAAAAAAACTAATTTCTTGTATTTACGATATGAACTACTTCCCTCTGGTAGAAGATATAGAATCCCAATGTGTAAGTTAAATCGATATAAGAATTCCTTTGTACCTGTATCGGTGCAGTTGTACAACAAGAGTTCATCTTGATTTTATTTTCATGATTTTATTTAAAAAAAATTTTATATGTTTATTGTATGTCTGCAGCAACATGTAGTCCATAACAATTTTCCTCTTGAGGACAATAAAGTATACTACTACTACTACTACTACTACTACATAGGCTACTTGATAATGTTAACATTAAAACCGCATGGCCTTAAAACAACAATTATGATATTATTGCAGACGATAACCATCACAAACCCCTACTTGGAAATTTTGGTTGTGTGTACTGTCAATGAAAGGACAAAAACGATGAGAGAATATTCAAAATATCTTCATTTGTGTTCCAAAGATGAGCAGAAGTCTTGCGTTTGGAACAACGGGTGGGTGAGTAAAGTCTGAGTTTTCAGTGACTAATAACCACCACTCAAATATTACAAACCAAAAAACTGCATCAAGCATTGCTAAAACTCATATAAATGGATTATATTTTACAGTATTACCAGTGTAAAATGTCAAGAACACTGTTTAACAACACCGTTAAAAACAACAATAAAATACAGTATATCATGCTTTGATCATTTTAATTGAACCAATATACTGATCAAACATCAGCCACAAAGTGACTTTAATAACTAAACTAGTTCTTGTTTCATATCTGTTGGAATAAGCATTGTTCTAGTAAGGAAATTACAACACTCTTGCTTTTCCTTTAGGAAGGTGTGCCCTCAAGCTCTAGTTCTCCATTCACCCTATTAGCACAATTGCTTCTCCTTCACAGTGGCCAACATTTAATCTGTCTCAAGTGGCTTTAATGTCAGGGATCTGAACCTGATTCTGCTGAGACAGCATACTATGAGCCATGACTAAATACTCTGGAAAATATCAAACCTCAATTAAAAAGCAAACCCAGATGCTTGATCCTTTTCATGTGTCGTGCTGGAAACACAAGCAATGATTTCCATGTGTTCATCAAAGGAGAGTAACAAGGTGGGCTGGCACAAGATAAATGTTTAGTTTACTTCGGCCCAGCACTTGTGCTCAAACTTCCTCAGAGAGGTTAATGACAAACTTTAAGATTAACTTTTTACAAATGGTCCATTAATGATTTCATGTGGGGAATCAATAAAAAGTCTATGTATGTACACTAAAGAATTTGTCCATTATGAAATGTCCCAGTTGCATATAGATATGTACAAATTTAGCATTTTAATGCAGTTGCCAGTGTAAGTCAAGTGAGTTATCAAAAGACATGGTGTAAAATAGGGGTCCTTAACAGGGGGTCCACAATGGAACAACAGGAAGGTCTGCCAACGTTATAAAAAATATTTTTTGAATTAAAATAAAAAAAGTAAAAGTTAATAATCTAAAGTACAGCTAATAATCAGTGTTATTTTAGTATCATTTATAATGCATTAATTAATATATTGAATTAGCTTTTGTTTTATATTTTCAGTTTTTATTTCAAGTTTGTTGTGTACTGTTGTCATCTTATTACTTTCTTTTTTATATTTCTATTTAGCTTTCTTTGTATTTCAGTTTTCATTTTAGTACTTAAGCACTTAAGTCAACTTATTTCATTGCAGTTACTTACAACATTTCTGATTTCCATATGTAGTTTTTCATTTAATATTTACATTACAGTTCATATTCTATTATATTTATGTTATATTCAGCTTAATTTCAGTTAACAAAAACTTTCATAGTTTTAATTAATAATAACAGCTAAATGTGTCATTCTATCTCACAGTAAGTATAATAATTATACAGTATGATACTAAACAAACACACTATTATTGAACATACAACACTCAATTTTATGCAGTATGTCTCTACTAGGTCCTTTGTCTGAAAAAGTTTGAGGACCCCTGGTTATGTAATCAAAACTTAGGGATCATAGTCAATAGCTGAGACTACAGGATACACTTGGTAAAAAAATATATTGATTTCTGTATTTATAAGAAATCTAGATATGTGGATAACATGTGGTCATTGTAAACTATAACTAAATTTGCATGATACCAAAAAATCAAGCAAATAATAGCATGTGAAATCTCGATTTGGTTGCAAACTATACATTTCGAATCAAAAACACATCACAGAGCATTAATCACTACAGAATTTGATTTCTGCCATTCATGACTTGCGGTGGCATGAAGTGGAGATGCCAGGAGTCTAGTCTAAGAGCTTCCCATATAAAGTTACACCTGTGTATGACTCACGAGTTGTTTGAAGACTGCAGATCTATTAGGTTGTTTACACTCATTCACATGGAGTTTCAGTTTCACCAGGAGTCAATGAGACACAAACATGATGCAAAAACTTCCAGTGCGTTTAACCTTTCTGCCATACAGATGCTTAAATCATCAACAGACCCTTCCTCCTCGGCCTACAGTATCTGACACTGAGGGGCTCAACATGTAAACCCGTCTTAGCATAAACATCCTGTGAAACAGCAGTGTTGATCTACAAACATCAACACTCATACAGATAATAGAGTAAGTTAGCATGCTAATAGCCTAACAAGTATCTATTTTTTCGCGACATACAAGTAATGTAAAGCTCATCCGAGAATACTCACTATTTCATGTATGTTTTTATTATAGCGTGTATATCTCGAGTGCACATGACAGTTATGCTCCGTGTTTGTCAATAGCTCAATCTTCACATCAGCAAACAGAGAACTACAGCGCAACACATTAAATCTCTTTTCGCCATTTAATGTCGCTTCTTACCCTGTTCCCTATAGCTGTGTCTAGCTTGCTTGTCGTAGCCGCTTGCTTTAACGCTCCATAACTGTCCTTGATGTGGTCACCCATGTATCCAGGGATTGCTTCTGTTTTTCTTTGGGACTGAAGTTTTTTTTGAGGAAGTGAGATGGCCGATGCTCGTCTGAACTCTGTGACGCAAGCGGTGTTATAGGCTAGTCACCATCGGGGGGCGCCAGTGTTCCGTATGTGTTTTTATAACTTCACTAAAATGTATTTCATTTTAATACAATTACTGTTAATTTACACCGAAATGTTTGAAGGTACAGTTAACGCAAATATATAGATTTTAGTTTTACTTTGACTTCTCAGTCACCATTCACCTTCATTGTAAGTTAAAAGTGAGTCATTATGAAAGTAGTCAAAGAGCAACATGCAGTTTTGGAACAATATCGGGGTGAGTAAATTTTGTGTTGAATACACAGGGATAATTACAGAAATAATTAATTTTATTCATGACAAATTTTTTTTTTTTACTTTTTCTAAAAGTGGAATTTGCCAATGAAAATATTAAATATTAAAATAAGCAAATAACTGCATTTAAATAATCACACAGCAATGTCACTAGTCGTTACAAAATGGAAAGTTTGATTCTAACAAACAAGGTATTTAAAGGGAGGGTTCACTCAAATGAAAATTCTGTCATTAATTACTCACGTCGCTCCAAACCTGTAAGACCTTCGTTCATCTTCGGAACAAAAATTAAGATATTTTTGATGAAATCCGAGAGCTTTCTGACACTACCATAGACAGCAAGGATCCTAACGTAGTAAGGACATCATTAAAATAATCCATGTGACATCAGTTGTTCAATAATTTCACGAAGGTACAAGAATACATGTTGTGCACAAAGAAAACAAAAATAATGACTTTATTCAACAATTCGTCTGCATCATCCTGGCACCATTTTGGAGAGTATCACATACATAAACAATGTATGCAACTTATGTATGCAGATACGTTGTTTACACTTTGATCTGAATGTAAACAACATATCTGCGTACATACGTTGCATACATATGTGATACTCTTCAAAATTGCGCTATAGAGTGAGGCGGAGATGAATTGTTGAATAAAGTCATTATTTTTGCGCACAAAATGTATTCTCGTATTACGGTTGAACCCCTGATGTCACATGGATTATTTTAACGATGTCCTTACTATGTTTCTGGAACTTGATCGTGTTAGGATCTTTGCTGTCTATGGGAGGGTCAGAGAGCTCTCGGATTTCATCAAAAATATCTTAATTTGTGTTCCGAAGATGAACACAAATTAAGGTTTGAAACGGCATGAGGTGCGTACATACGTTGCATACATATGTGATACTCTTCAAAATTGCGCTATAGAGTGAGGCGGAGATGAATTGTTGAATAAAGTCATTATTTTTGCGCACAAAATGTATTCTCGTATTACGGTTGAACCCCTGATGTCACATGGATTATTTTAACGATGTCCTTACTATGTTTCTGGAACTTGATCGTGTTAGGATCTTTGCTGTCTATGGGAGGGTCAGAGAGCTCTCGGATTTCATCAAAAATATCTTAATTTGTGTTCCGAAGATGAACACAAATTAAGGTTTGAAACGGCATGAGGGTGAGTAATTAGAGTAATTAATGACATATTTTTCTTTTTTGGATGAACTATCCCTTTAAATATTAAGAAATACAATAATTCACTCACTGCATTTTACACAACAATTTCATAATAGATATTAATCCCACAATTAACAAACCTGAGATTACGATGCAAATACTTTTCTTTTTTACGATGTCTACTTGTTTTTCTGAACAGGCACCACATCCATTGGATTGTTTAGGAATTCATAAAGCTGCCTGGCGTTGCTACTACTGCCCAATATCTCACTGAGCTTTTCCTGACTAAATGTAATAAGATCAGCCAGACAGGAAGCGTGTTTTATCAGGCTCTTGAAGTTTTTCACATTGACCCCAGGCATACGGAGCAAGAAGTCGTGAGGGCCGGGGTTGTACAAGTCTGCTGATTCCGTCACCGTCTCGGATTCCGCAGTAACGGCCTGAGCTGTAGCAGCATCAGGCTCCGGTCGGCCGTGTTTGAGCTCCTGAAACAGCTCTGCTGTCACATAGGGAGACGGGCACCAGAGCAGCCTCAGGCGAGGGAAATGCAGGGTGAGGAGGGTCAGTTTGGAGGTGACATCACTGGCAGAGATCTCCTGACGAAAGTCACTGCGGGCCACCAGGGAGAAAGGCTTTGCGGGGTCAAACTCGATAAGCAGCACGGGGCGGCGATAGAATCGAGTCATAGAGAGGCACTGTGTGTAGAGACGCCCACTTTGCAGGGAACCAATGAGGTCACTGACACTTTTGCGCTCCACGCAGATCTCTGAAGTCAATATGTAGTCGCCAACCTCTAAGGTGACGGGTTCAGTGTCGAGACCCCGTTGATGCAGAAGGGAAGGAAGCTCACTGCGGAACTCCCGCATGTCAACTATGATTCGCTGAGGCTCTTTAACCTCTTCACGACCCCCTAATTGAACATATCAACCATTATTCAGCACATTACATGTTGAACTGGCAAAATCATATTGTATGAATATGTCAGGAATAACAATGAATGTTTACCTGCTTTGCGGGTGTTGGTGGCGGCATTGGCAGGTTCCTGACTGCGGACAAGATCTAGGTTGGTGTCTTCCCTACCCTCTCTCTCTTCTGGCACAACCATGCTGGCCTTTTCCCTATTTTAAAAACAAAAAAGCAGTTTCACAAAAAGATAATGCAGTTGAACTCAGATAAATAGGAAATATTGAGCTAACCTTATGAGGTACTCGAATGCTTGTTTTTCTTTGCTCAAGACTGTAAGATACCTCTGTTCTTCTGTCGAGCCTCCATATATAAGAAAATACACACTAAACACAAGGGGAAAACAATCAGGAAAGTTAAATATATTATATCAAATCTAAATAAGGATTTTTTTACTAAATAAGTTTAATTATTCATATAAGAATATATTTTATTTACTGAAGATGTATTCAATTCAAAAGTCACATTATAAAAACATTTATGTTATAAAATATATGTGTCTAATGAATGCTGTTCTTTTGAACATTCTATTCATCAAAGAATCTTGTAAAAAATATACAGTGGGGCAAAAAAGTATTTAGTCAGCCACCAATTGTGCAAGTTCTCTCACTTATTCCTCTTCAGCCATCCTTCCTTCATCTTCACTGTTTCCAATTAGGTCCTTTTCAGTTCCATCTTCCTGCCTTTCCATCTGAGAGACTCTTGGCGGTCTCTCATTCTTTGTTCGTCTCTTTGAGTTGATTTTGGTTTTTTTAGGCCGCCCATTTTTCCCTTTGCTCTTAGTGGAGTCCTTCTTGGGCCAGCCTTTGTCAAGCTTCAGTAAATCAGGCTGAGGATCTTCTTTTCCAATGGTGCGTGAATAAAGGCGATTCAGTAGGTGCTCTGCTCCTTTTTGGATATATTCTTTCAGCTGAGCGCATGTTCTGTCATCACTGGCGCATATCAACACACGGCCTGGTGTACAGACCACACATTTAACTTGACGCTTTGCATATGAATGGTTATAATGACACACTTTACTGTTAAATGATTTTACCTGGTTCATGCTCAGAGTTGCTGTTTTCTTTCTCAATCTCCCGTAGCACCTCTGTTAGAGCTTTCCATTTAGGATTTTTCTCAAGCACAAGCTCTCTTATTGGAGGGGCTAATTTTATACATAAATAGAAAAGACGATACTAGTATGCACGTGTATTAAAAATCTGAAACAAAGGATGTAAACACCTTTTAGAAGAAACACTACACATCAAACATATTGTACCTAGGGCACTTTGTTTCTGGTCAGTCTCTCCAACTTTAAGTTTCTTCTTTGACTCCTGAATGCGATACACGCGACTGCGAGCATTTACAAACATTGATGTGCTTGAGTCCAAGAATAACCAACCTGATTCAGAACAGGAGAAAAAAAAGAATCAGGTGGCCTTTACAGACAATAATTTGCTCCATCTCTGAAGAATTCAAATAGAGCAACAGATAAGCGACTGTACCTGAATTACTACCGAAACTTTTCTGGCTGGTTCTCAAAGACTCCAGCAGATTGAGGAAGGTGACACAGTCGTACTGAGTGAGGTAGAGAAGAAGGGTTCTTAAAATCTTCAGGTCCTGAACGAGAGATTTGGTCCTGGACCCCAGCTGATGCCACAGTGGGTCAAGATAATGACGAATTGTCTTCATTTGAAAAAAAAAAATCATGGTCAGCAACTCACAATTTATTTAATTTATCTTTCTTTTTTGTTTTTTTTTTGCTTTTTGATTTAAATTGTTCTGAAATAATTTCTCATTTATATTTGCCTCAGCAATACAGCACTTTTTAAAAATTAAAATGCCCCTATTATGGGTTATGAAAGGTTTATATTTTGGTTTTGGGAGTCCCCAACATTAGGTTGACATGCATGCAAGGTCAAAAACACTTTTTTTTGTCTTATAATATGCATTTATTTTTACCTTACTTGCTCAACGACTCCCAAACGATTCACTCAACGATTAATTTTTCCAAACCCCTCCTTTGCGTGACGCTAATCTGCTGTGATTGGTCCGATTGGCGATTGGTCATTTAATTTTTATCTGGAAGATAAATTCTTCAAACAGTGGTACAAGAGGATGTGGTACTGGTTCTTCAAGAGTCACTCTCAACTTATCTGCCTATAAAGCCTATATATATATATATATAAATCAGTCTTCAAGTATTTTACTACACTTCAGTCTGTAATTCTTATTAAGTAGGGGTCATTTTTTTAGGATTCTATACTTAACCTAAGTCTCTGAGAACCTGGCATACTTCTGGAGACTCCAGGTAGGTTGCAGTTCTGGAAAATGGTGGTGCTGGAGACTAAATGGTTCCTGGTGATTTCACACCTAATTCTTCACCTTAATTACTAATTATTTTGCAGTTAACATGCATCTTTTCTTCTCCACATGTTTTTGACTGACCTTGCTGACCCACTGAGCATTTTGCTGTCCAATGGTTATGCATTAACTTTGCAATTTCTAGTATTGTATTAGTTTTTAATATTTCTCATGGGCATTTAATAATTTTTGACTTTCAGTCTGAGTTTAATCTCTTTTTTGGCTAATTTTATCTGTAAAAGAAAATCTGCTTAATAATTATGCACACCTGAATATAAGACATTTTTCACTTCCAGCCTTCATGAATAATTATATATCAATTATAAATTATTAAATACAAGATTAATAGTAGTTATTAAGATTGATGCCATTTGGAATTGGTCAAATGTGCTTGGAACGAAATATGATCAGAATATCAACTTGCATAATAATTATTCATGCACTGAATTTTTCCTCTTCTGCTGTCGAGGTAATACAAGGAATTTTGTGATTGGTTGTCAAGGCAGCCAATCAGAATTTAGCAGCCTCATCTCTTGATTGGCTGGAATTATGGCATATTGTAACGCTGGGTTGTGTTGAGCAAGCAAGCTGTTGGCATTTAGAGAGCACTGAGGGCGGGCATCAAGGGAGCAAGCTAGTGAAATGTTGCACGCACAAAAAAGAGGGGGTCTGCACACATCAAAAAACGTATTTTAAATGCAAAATTGATTTTTGTGCCCTCTTTCTTTGCGAGACAAACATTTTCTCCACAAAACTCAAAATATGATTTCGCGTGCAGAATTGTGGCAGAGATGTAATCCCATACACTTTCAGATTTAAAACTTTGCAGGATGTTTTCATTCACTTAGAGCTGTGTTACACAATGCATGAAAGGTAATTTTCAAAAAAATCCATAATAGGGGCTCGTTATTATAAAAATAAATACAATTATTTATAACTATTATTTAATACAATTATCATTTAGAATATTTTTATCACTATTATAAAATATATAATGTAATTATTATGATTACTGCATTTAAAATAATAATGATAATACTAGTAATAATAACAATTTGTTTTTATTATTGTGATTTTTTTTTACATAGTACAGTACAATGAATAAGTGGAAGTGTCCACTGTGATTTTCATAAAAATAAATAAACACTATTAAAATAAATAAAAAATTAATTTATTTATATAATAGTATTATGTTTTATTTATATTATATATAAAACAAATATATTATACATATTTATATTGTATTATTAGCCACACTTTATTTTAAGGTCCAATTCTCGCTATTAACAAACAATTAACTACGACTTTTGCCTCAAACTCCTAATTTGCTGCTTATTAACCATTAGTAAGGTAGTAGTTAAGTTTAGGTATTGGGTAGGATTAGAGATGTAGAATATGGTCATGCAGAATATGTGAATATATAAGTACTAATAAACAGTCAATATGGTAGTAATAACCATAGTTAATTTAAGATCAAAATCTAAGGTCACAGAGTAGAAAATAAACAAATAAAATAATTAAAGTTATATTGTGAAATATGAAACGCAGTATTATTATTTATTATTATTGTATGTTGTTAAAAAACATTTTTTTGTGGTATAGTGATTTTTTCCCCTTCATGTACAGTATTATCAATAGCACTATGAAATGTCTTTTCTCACTTTCTCAAAGGAAGTGCCCAGGCTGTTCTCCAGAGAGAGGTCTTCTGCTTCCAGAGTGGGATTGTAGCGCTTCAGCTCTTTCAAGCAGGCGTTCATGATGTCCAGAATAGAGCTCTGAATGGCTCTCATCGCTGGAGTCAGAGACACATGCAGCTCCACCACATCCGGCTTGTGTTTGTCCAGCGTTGTGTTTACTGATGCTTGAAATCTAGCAGATAAAGCGTTGCAAATACACCTGATTTATAAACAACATTCACCTACAAAAATCATAAATACTCAAGAGTAAAACAAAAATAAAATATCATACCTTGGCCAAAGAAAGAGCTTCTTCACAAACAGGTTTCTCATGACACGCTCGACTTTACAGAAGCCAGAAGAGAAGGACGTGGCTTTGTCCGTAAAGGCCTTGATGAACCCGGTCTTGTTTTTCTGCCGATAAAGTCTCAGAATGAAAGCCTCCTGACAAGACTCAATGATACTATGCGCACGATACACCAGGATTCCTGTTCAAATATGCATTAAGACAATTTAGTCCAGCAACACATTATTGAAAAATGTCTGTATAGCTCAGTTGTTTTCCCAACAGCCTTCCACTGACCTGTTATGAGGTGAGCAGGAATTCGGTCTGTAAGGAAGTCCACCACTAGGATGCGGCTGGTCACAAAGAGAACTCCTCCTTTAGTGTACACATTATATCTTTCATTATTATGCACATCACTGGTCACAGTCCGGGGAAGATGACTCACCCCTTCAGCACGGAGCTGCTCTGTAAAATACTCCTTCAACAGGCACACACATTCATCATTATTATTGAATCACTTTATCCCTATAAAGACTACTATATCATATATGATACATGAATGTCAAAGGCCTCTAAATTATCAATATGATCAAAACTTTTTACTTTTTTTTTTTAAGTAAAATATAATTCTAAAAATGTCCACCTTCAGGTCACTGTTCACGTGTTTAAAAAAAAAAAAAAATTTTTATAAGGTAGGCATTACCTTAGATATTATTTGAAATATTTCAAGATAAACATTTATTGGACTGAAGTAACTTACTTGAGTATCCATATTTTATTTATTTATTTAGAAAAATAATTTAAAATGCAAGGAACGCTTATTTGCATCTCAGATTCATCAATGCCTTGCATTTAATTATTTCTTGCCCCCCCCCCCCCAATTAAAACTACAGAGCTTGGCCATGAAACTAAGCATTTTAATATAATCTTATGTATTATTAATACATATTATTTAGAGATATAGAGTGATAAATGATATTTACAAGCATTTTATGTAAGTAGACCACTATATTGATTAATATTACAATCTATCAAAATTGCATCTAACCTTTTGGCCTTATAAATAACACCACCTGAACCAAATTGCATATTTTTGCTGTTTGGGCATCTGAAAAAAAAACATATCATATTCTCACTTCTCATTATAAATATTTTGTCTAAAGGTTCAATAAACTGTTCCGTTTCAAAAGATTCAGATTTGTTATTTTATATGTCAGGCTTTACAGGCTTAAGCATAACAATGCAATGCATATAATGAAAATGTTCGTGCATGGTGTAGATTCTGTAACTTTTATAGCCTTTCAATCAGGTTTACAATTTTGTATCACTTTTTAGGTCCTTTGCACTTCACATGACCATATACAAGCGACATGCATAATAATTATACCAGAATTAGCTAAATGTAAAATACATGAGATGTAACGTTATGTCAACGAACGCTGTCCTCTCTTACTGTATATCAGTTGCAGTATAACAGGATAAATCAGCCTGACCCACCTGTTCAGGAGTGGTTGTGTTTAACAGGAGCACCAGGCTGCCCTCCTCTGAATACACTCTCATGAAGTGTAAGAGAATGCGGTCGATCCCGAGCCCCTCAGCTGTGACCAGCAGTCCGTCTGTGCTGAACAAACTCAGAAACATCTCCGTCTCATACTCCAGCAGCGGGCTCGCCATCTTTACCAGCGACTGACTGAAATAATCATCTAGATGTATGTGCTGAAATAAGGCTAACGTTACTGGTTCATTGAGTCTGCTTTGCTGGATGAGTTGTTCTACTGCCTTTTACCAGGACGAACTAAAGAATTACCCTTAATGTCTATTTTTTGCCGGTAGTGCACACAAAATCACAGAACTGAGCAAAACCTATTTTGTTTAAGCTATATCATATTCCTTCACATTACACAAGTTTTACTCGCCTTCGTTACCGTTTCAAAAAGGCGTGTTGTGTCACGTGACGTCACGGAGTTTAGAACATTAATTTCTATTGGCGCCACCTGCTGCACTGGAGGTACAACACAAACAGCCCAAGCAACCGCACTTTCAGCAGTAATTTCGTAATTTTCGTTCAGTACTTCACATAAAGTGTACTCCTACTCCATGCATGAACGTTAAACACGTGTGCATGAAGAGAAACACTTAAGTTGCTTATAGCTTCCTGTTTTTACAAAAAACACAGATTTTTTTTTTTAACTCTTGGATTTTATTTTTAAACTTCAGTGGCTAAACTGCTATCGTGTATGGAAGCCCATTATTGCCACATGAAAGAAAAAAAACTAAATTATACAATTTTCCTCATTTTCATAATTCAGAGGGAGGTCAAAATGATGAGATAGGCTACTAAGTCATAAAGAGATAAAAAGTCAAAATTGTGACATATTAAATCATCATTATGAGATGAAGTGGAAAATATTCGATAAAAAAATGAAATTATGATATCATAATTAGCCTATGACTTTCATCTAGAATTTCAGCTTACTTTTATGTTAGCCTATAATTTTCATGCCTTATGTTTCTTATAAATAGTCTTCTATCCCATCAATTCTCCACATGTGTTTATAGTTAGTAGGCTGTTTATTGTATTTCTCACTACAGGCTAAAAATCTATCCAGTAAATAGCATAATATTTTAGCACAGTTCAGTTGGGTATTGTACATTGTTCTGTATATTGCTCATATTGCACACAGTAACACACTCATATCACACCTACACAAACACTCATATATTTATTTAAACTGTACGTACAACATTTACCACAAACCTATTCTATTCTATTGTATTCCATTCTATTGTATTCTATTCTATTCTGTGCAGAAGGCTGCAGAAACCATGAATCACTATGAGTGTGTGCATTGCTACTTAGTGTCCTTGAGAGAGCAGTAGAGCACTTCTGTGGGGAGTGCTGCTGAAGGAGTGTTTATCAATGTGTAAGTGGGGCATGCTTAAAAATAAATAGGAAATGGATTTAAAGAGCTATTATGAAGAATACAACATGTACAAGGATGTTTTTATGCATAATATTTTTTCTTCTTTTTTTGCATTTAGAGAAAATAGAGAGAAAAACATTTTCATATTGCTATCAACATAATTATACAAAAATATTCTGTAGCAAATGCACAAAATCTATGCAAACAGATGAATTAGTTGGAAACTCACCATATCAAACAGCTACAGTTGTTTTCAGGATTCCATGCCTCTAGGACACATTTATGAATGTGATATGTATAACTGCTATACAACACTGCTGTTTAAACCCAAACCAGCTTATATATGCACAGCACACTATCCATTCTTTAAATGTAAAGGTCTTACAGCACTTTAGCTTTTAATATAGACACCTTGTCAAGAAGTGAAATAGTGGGTTCCAGGTCTGCATCTCTCAAGGTTATGTTCAAAAATCTTAAGTGCATTATTCTGTCGCTCTGATGCTTTCATTATTTATTTTGCTTATTTGCTAAAAATGAATAGAAAGGGAAAAAACATATACAGAGTGTATCTCAGGAAGCCTTAACTCATCAAGTAGTCCGGTTTCTTGTTTGAAATTAAGCGCAAGTTACCTCGAATAACATGAAAGAGCACCCCTTGTTCATTCATTGTATCTGTGACTGAAAGGGAACAAAAAAAGTCGAGAGACCTGCTGTTCAGAGAGCTTGCTTTGGTTTTTTGAGGTCGCGCTCTGACTAAGCACTTGAGGAGAGGAAGCCCTATAATGGTGGAAGTAAAAGAAAGCAGGATGAACCTTTTATTCCGCCTGGTTCAAAGTTTAATATGAGTCTTTCTCAAACATCACCATGTCAGGAAGGATAAGGCTAGAGGGAGATCTAGAAGAAGCAAACAAACACTCGTCCCAAGCAGTAGTGGAGCATTGCAGTGACTGGGCATGTCAAGAAGCATATGAAATTAATCGAGGCAGGAAAAGGCACCAGCTCAAAGAGCAGCTGGATTTTAGCAATCTTTTCAAAGGGTGACAGGAGGTGCGCTGCTTAAACAGCATTATGTCAATGACTCATTAAAACAAGTCCAAATGTTCAACTCACTGTAAACGGCTCCTGCTCTGCCTCTTTAACCCGGTGAAGGCAGACATGAAATAACATGAAAGTCTTTTTTTTATTTTTATGGAACACATTATTGAACCTTTTTTTATTTTTTTGAGTATCATATTTTTTGGTTGTAGTATGATATAAGAGAATATGAAGCTCATACCTGAGAAGGGAAAACACCTTAGTTTTATTTTTAGAGGACCAAACTGAGCAAAAGTATGTGATTTGGTGCAGTCTCTGATATTTATATATCCAAAAAATATATATAATTAATTAATTGTAATGTAAATCTATGAAATCTTTACAACAGTATAGCAGACTACATACACAAAATGGATTTAAATATCAGTTGTCACTGTATCTCAAAATAATATGGTAATAAGATCATATTTAGGATGTTTAGTTTTACGATCAATGTTCTGTAGTTTTTATCATGGGTCCAAACATAATGTAATGCAATACCACCATGATTATGAGATGTGCAAATAAACGTTGCTCAAAAGCCTGATGTATCATATTTGACACTCACATTTTAACATGATTTAAAAAAAAATTACTGTATATGGATAGTCAAGTACACCTACTAGTCCAGTTTTCATCTTGAAATATTACTATAACAATATAAAGTTTATTCTGTTTACCACAACCTAAAGGGGGACATTTTTAGAATTAAACTAAAAGGCCTTTTACTTGCTAAAAAAAGTATAAATTAACAGATGATAGAAAGTATGATTGTGTAAAACAGGCTTTTCAGCAAGTTTTGATCATGTTGATAATTTTGAGTCCTTAGAAATTTACGTCATCCGCTTGAACGCCACTCTCTTGTGAACGACAGTTACGACAGTTAGCAAAAGCTATAGAGATTACGGTTTGTAAAGGTTTAAATATGGATATTTTTCTTACACAAACGCATCGATTCACTACAGGAGGCCTTTTATTAACCTCCAGGAGCCACGTGGAGTACTTTTTTGATGGATTTATGCACTTTATTGGACTTCTATTGGACTATTGAATCTCAACAGCTATTCACTGCCATTATAAAGCTTGGAAGAGCCAGGACATTTTTTAAATATAACTCTGAAAGAAGAAACTCAGATGGCTTGAGGTAATTTGGTAATTATCATTTTTGTGTATTAACTATCCCTTTAAGGGATCGTTCATTCTGTCATCAGTTCATGTTGCACCAAACATGTATGACTTTCTTTTTTCTGATAAAGATATAAGACAATATTTTGAAGAATGTTGTCGTTAAATTTCTTTATAAGGACACATTTTCAAAAAATCTTGTTTCGCAGAAAAAAGTCATACAGGTTTGGAATGACACGAGGGTGAATAAATGATGACAGACTTTTCATTTTTGGTTGAACTATCACTTTAAAGCAGCACTATGTAACTTTTGGCGCTCTAGCGGTTAATAAACAGAACTGCACACATCCCGCGGAAGAACATTCCAACCGGAGCTACTTCTCTAAGTTTATGTCTATGGCGATTCACGCAGGTATGTGTTACTCCGCAGCGGTGACGACCCGAATAGGCTACAATAATCCAAATATAAGTACTTATTATAAGTGTACCGTAGTGATTCGGAATAGGACAAAAACGCGGTTTGGAAGATGAATTCATGATGTGCTCATTATATACATTTAGCCAATTTTTAACACAGAAAAAGTTATAGTGCTGCTTTAAAGGAGCTTTTTTAAAGATCATTATTTTGTGTATTTGGTGTAACAGAATATGTTGAAACACACTTAAGTGTTCAGGTGTGCGGTCACATGTTGAAAGAGTGAGGTTTTGGAGAGATTGTGAGTTAGTTGAAGAGATACAGCACAGCAAGGCAGAGCCTACCACAAATTTGATTAAAGTCACCAAGGTACATGACTAACATTGCAGGATATTTGGTTTGCAAACACCAAATTAAGTTACAGTGAGAAAAGTGTAAGCCTGATGAAGTAAACTCAAAAACCACTGAGGGAACATTCTTGTGGGAATTTAAAGCTTCAAAGATACAAAATAAACTGGCTAGTTACATGATAAATGATCTTTCAGTAATACAAAGTGTTTGGGGAAAATCACAGTTGCGACTTCACTGCGGTCTCATATTTAAAATGCACTGCTGTGAGTCACCAGAAAATGCATTTCAACAGAACAAATAACAGTAAATACTTTGCGGTTGAAAGTGAAAACACATTTCCAGTGGCGGCTCCTGGGTTTTAAAATAGAGGAGGCACACTAATTGTATTGGTCTGGGATCCCTGCCGATTATTATTATTATTGCTTAACCACTTTAAAATGGCTTTTTGGTTGCTTTTAGTCAGAAAACGTAAAGAAAACGACATACATGCAACAAGATAATATAATTTCACTTACCTGGCCTATCACTTGAAGCAAACATCCATCCCTTCTTAAAAGTCTGTGTTAAAAGAGAGCTGGCTGTTGAACCATTTAATTAAGCCGACTGCTGTAACTTTAGCCTATATCCAGCTTAAGCTGTTTTCCCTAAATTTGTATATATACGGTTTGAATGACAGCTTGGTGAATCTGTTGGCATTCAATATGGCTACTCATCATAAGTACTTGGTACATTATCAGCGCAGCGGGAGACGTTCAAACTAATAGCACATAATTTACATCTCTATGATGATTGGTTGATTATCAGAAGGGAGGCTAGCCTCCCTTATGAGGTTTCTTTTCTCAACACTCCTCAGCGCTGAAAGGGAACACTCGATGGTGATTGGCTAATTTTTTTTTACCAACGGAGGCACGAGAGCTCCGCGCTCCCCTGGCCTCCCCCTCCCCTTTTTATTAACTTTTTATAAAATTTTATTAACATTAAATCGTCCTCCTCCCTTTTCTCACCTTAAAATTATGGGGAGGCTGTGCCTCCCCTGCCTCCCCCGATGAGCCGCCACTGCACATTTCATATTTTACGAAATTACAACAGCTGCTCCATTTGATCAGACAGTTTTTGTGCCAATGAATTTAAAAATGGAGCTCTTATTGTTGAAACCGAACTGCAGTGTGGATGATAAGTCTAAAGGTGCTTTTAAAAGTATTAGCCCCATTTTGCAATTCTCTTTAATCCAAATATTAATATCATGTGTAATATTCTAATTGATGCAGAGGATGAAAATCAAGGCTGTGAGGAAATGTGGTGGCCGATTATCTGCATTAGCATTCTTACTGGATGTTAAAAGAACCAGTTAAAAAGGAAGGATGCTCACGTACGATGTAGCTTTCTGCAAGTCATTTCTATGCTAAAAATGAGTTGAAATTCTAATTAAAGAAACAAAAGAGGCATAAACAAGACAAGATCATATGTGAGGTCACACAATCCATGGCATTATGTATGAGAAGCACTTTTTTTTTTTAATGAAGCATCTCAATCCATCTAAAATGACTAGGGTTTTCTAGTCTTATTTAGACAGGTATTTATAGGCCAAGTCATTTTGCAATGCTAATGAGGCATCTTAATGATGTAGTGTGTGTCTGCGTCTTTTTGCTAATGTGCCCTCCACCTCACTGCATACTGAAAATGACTGTTACAGTCCAACTGCACTAAAATAGCTTGCGCAGATGGGCAGACTGTACAGCAATCTGTCAAAGTCTGTGTGAGGGTTGACTGACAACCTCAAGTGTTGGCTTGTGGAAAGTTCTTGCTTCAGAAACTTTTGGACCCTTTATTTTTTTATTGGAAAAGCGGGAAATTCAGGCGTGGGTTGGCTGAATGGAAATGCTCATGGATGGCCTTTACCAGGTTTTAAGCCGCCTTTTCATTAACTCCGACATGTGCATAGTTTAGTGGCAAGAATTTAATACTGAGTGACATACGTTTTAGATCAAATAATTGTGAACTCTGGTTTTGTGCTGCCAACACAAACAGTTTAAAATAAAGCATTAGTATAACTGTTGTTGCAACTCACAGTTTGTGTTTCATTCCTGAATGAACCAGCATTTTTCAATAAAACATTTAAGTGAATAATTCAGTCACTCATATTACTCATTAGACACTCACTGTATCCCTATACCCACAAAAAAAGAAAAGGTGCAAAAATGTCACTGGGTCGGTATCCTTTCAAAAGGTGCTAATATGTATAATTTAGCAGTAAATAAGGTACAAAGATGTACCTTTTAGCTTTTGCATCTTGTATTGCGTATTGTGAGGGTGTACAGTTTTTCTGAGATTGTAAATGAATCAATATTTTTGAATGAATCTGAGTGAATTAATCAGTGATTCGCTCATAAAGACAGTCACAAATCAATGTTTAGAATGAATTAGTTGAATGAATAACTCATAAAACATGCACTTGACGCCACCTTCTGCCGTGTAGATATAACCTGCAGAAAAACTCACAGAAAAATACCCCATCACAGATTCAGACAAACTGATTTATTTAATATTAAATTAAATTCTGCCCACTTTTCTGATTGGTCTAGTATTCCGTAATTAACTGTTGAATAAAGGATAGTTTACACTTCAATAGCAGCTAAGATAAAGCCAGTTTTGGATGTTCGGCAGGTGGTTATTATTGGTGGTTTATATGTCAGGCTGTTGATGCCCTGTGATTTACTCAGTGTAGGAGTTCATTCTGCTGTGTGAAGAAAACCAACCTGCTAAATGTCAGATGTCCTCCTGTTCCAAGACTGAATTCATCTACTGTGCTATGCTGCCTGTCCATGTGAGAATCAACCGAGATGGGCAAGAAAAACTATGCTTTACAAACAGACCAATGGCTTATTTCTATAAGAAACCTAAATTTATATAAAAGAAACATGTGTATCTCTTTACAGCTGACTTACTGTGACATATCCAAATTATCAATGTAAGAACAGAGGCCATTACTACGGTGTAGTCACTGACCTGTACAAATCGTATTATGTTGTACATCCTTGAGTACTGCATGCTATCTTAGAGTGACATGCTGATTACTTGCCCTCTGGCTTGAGATCAAAACAAAAAGCACAGGAAGATGCTTTCAATATACATGAGCTGCTGCAGGAAGAAGCTGGAGAGACAATAAGGGACATCTTATGTCTAGGTTCACTGAGTCAGGTCTGTGCAGTGAGCTGCAATGGGAAAGATTGTTTTGTGTAATTGAGGAAAAATTGGTGTGGTATTTTTTTTTCTGTCACTGATTCGTTTAGTGATTTCATTTGATGCTGTCACTTTAGTTATCTTGACTGTAGTTAAATATCATTATAAAAATCATCATACCTTGAACCATACCAGTTGAAACATTGGTGTGGTATTATTTTGTATCGCTGATTCATAACTGCATTTCTTTTTGCCATTTGATGTTGTCACTCGAATGATCTTGATTGTATTTGTGCCATTTATATATCATTACAAAGAATATTTCTGCTTTTTAAATAAAATAAGTTAAAAAAGTTTTTATTTCCAATATTTTCCTTATAGTCGTTTCAAGTCTGATTCAAACCGCTGAATGTGAATCTTTTTGACTGTCTGATTAAAAACACACAAACACAAAGTTTTTCTAACTGTTGTCAGTGGCGACTAGATTTTAAATGATTCCTGCAAATTTATTTTTGGTCATATTTGTTTGAATTTTATTTGCAGTCTGGAGCCCTGAATTTATAACCAAAAGAACTTTAAATGAAAAGCTAATTTGTAAAAACAGAGACAAAGAGACAAAGCATTACATTTTTCAGTTTAACCAGCTCTCATTTGAAGTATAATACAAAAATACGACCATGTATAAAATTCAAAATCTAATTTAATTCTATTAAACCTTGAAATAACCAAAGTTATAAGATTCTGAAAAAATTAAATAAAGAAATATAATATAAAAAGTGTATGAAATGTTTCAGATTCTACACTTACTGTAGATTCCTAAGTCATTAATCCAAAACAATCTCCAGTACAATAAGGTTTCATTTGTTAACATTATTAACCACATTAGATAAGAAATAACAATGACCAATACTTCTACAGCATTTATTAGTCTTGGTTAATGTTAATTTCAACGTTTATTAATATTTTTTTAATCAAAAGCTGAACTCACATGAACAATGAACAGATGTATTTTTAACATTAATAAAGGTTAATAAATGTTATGAAATTGTATTGCTCACTGCTAGTGCATGTTAGTTAACAAATGGGACCTTACTGTAAAGTTTTACTGTAAATTTGCAACATTGATCATGTGAACGCCTCTGTACAGGACGTTAAGTCATTCAGATCTTCATGCAGCTTGAGTGCAACCACCATTAAAGCAAAAGGGGCACAAATCAAATACTGGAATATTCTGACAATTCTGTTAATTTCTCAGTTAAGCTTTCCACTCATAATTTATAATGAAAACTTTTGAACCCCTCTGAATGATCATAGCATTAGACATTACCAGGGGTGTGGACTCGAGTAGCACGACTCCAGACTTGACTCGGACTCGAGTCCCAAATTTGATGACTTGCGACTCGACTCGACATAATTAAAGAAGACTTGAGACTCGACTTAGAGTTTGACAGCAAGGACTCGAGACTTGACTTGGACTTGGGCCCTGTGACTCGGAAAGACTTTATGATCAGATCAAAGTCGTTATAGACGCGTCCCTGCAGCATGCTTGCGCTTGACTGGCAATAAGCCAGAGACTGCGTTCAGGGAGTGCTGGATAGGCTAGTATAAATTACGACAAAAGAACAGAAATCAAATTTAAAAAAAATTACATCCCAGATAGCACATGTACGTCTGCAAGATGTCTGTTAAAGATCTCTTGATCTGGAAAGCATCTGCTTTGGACAAACATCTGACAGACGTCTTTCAGATGTCAGTTTTATACATTCTAAATCATAAACATCTTAAAGACATCTAATAGACGTCTATTTGACATCTAAAAGGAAACGTCCTATAGACGTATTGCAGATGAGCAAACTCTCTAAAAAATACATCTTGCAGATGGAAATGCAGACGTCAAATAGATGTCTCCGAGATGTATGTGTGCTATCAGGGATGATTCGTCTAGTAGCGATCTCCGCTCGTGAAAAGCGCTGCCCTGTCCGTTTGATCACTCGACTGGTGCTCGCCTCATCATCACCGTGACCGCTGCTGTTAAATATTCCTCACTTCTTTTGTTTGTCCGACACCGAGGTGCACCACGAGTGACGGGTCCGCATCCCACCACGACCCTCACACTCTGCTAACTCCATGTGCTTTCATTTTCATTTGTATTTGTAATAAACACCTCTCTGAGACCTGTTTTTGTCAGATAACTGCATGTGCATTTTTTCTAAACCTCCATTAACCCTTAAATGCATGAATGTTTTGTCAATCATTATTAGCCTACATATTCTGGTCTTTAGCGACCCGGACCTATATATATATATATATATATATAAAATTATTTTGTCTTTGTTACTCTTCGTTATAAAGAATGGTAGCAAAGCATTTTTTAATGATTGTCTTCATGAGTTTGTCTGCATCCATGTTGCATGTTTCCTCTCACTTGCAATGTATACTTGCAGTTATTTCTTTGAGTTCTTTCAAAGCAGTTCTTTCTGCGTTTCCACTTCCACATATTTTTAAATCTGTTTGATTGAGGTTCCAAATAATGTCTCATTGGCTTAGATATAACACCTAGAAGCATATAGCTATTCTTATGCACACATGCAAAGTATGTTGCAGCTGTTATTTCTATGAAATTATGTTGTCTTTGCTATTCTGTTACTAATAAAATCGTTTTTTTCACTGCTTATCGTATTTTGGCACAATCCCTAAATTGAATTTGAGTAGTTTTAATAAGGGCACCCATCTCACATGAAATTGAACTATGTCAAACATATTCTACCTGCCTTTCTGATATAAATTACTATGAATTTGATATGGTAATTAATACTGAGACACTAATTTGGGCAAAAAGCACTAATGACTTGTTTAAGACTTGAATCTTAAAGCTGAGGACTTGCAACTCGACTTAGACTTGCCTGTCTTGACTCGGGACTTGACTTGAATACACATAAATATTACATGGAAAGATACAGAGAAAACCGGAAAATATCCAGTTTAATTTGTGCATGTACAGTATGACACCGTTGAGGAAGCTACGAGGTCACAGTCTGCATTCAGACCAGAGCTTGGACATTTTAAGATGACTTTCTTGCTGCATGCACGCCGCCAAATTCGTTCAGTCACACCTGGCTGTTTTTGGGAGCTTCTAAGTGTGAGATGAGGTCAGCAATTATGTTTTTGGTGATCCACCCACAGAACAAGTGACTCGATGTCCCGGTCACCGCAGCCACGTCTTTCAATAGTTACCATGGAGATTGCCTCTTTCCTCCTCTCAGAGATGGAACAGAGTAATGAGCAGAGAGGAGCAAGGAGTGAACTCATCAAACTGTCATCCAAAATGTTCAGCACTATTAAACTACCATTGTACCCTAGCATCTCCTCACTCCATTAGTATGATGAGGTGATTTAACTTCAGTGTTTAAGAAATTCTCAGATGCATTTTCATGATTAAAGTATGGAGACAGATGATGTGAGTATCAAAGATTAATAGAGCAACTGGTTCCAATTTTTAATGCTTGCTAATGTATTCTGAACGTAAGGCTCTTTTCGTTCCTGTAAAAACACACACATAAAAGCTCTAAATGTACAAACAATGGCTTAGGTTCTATAATGAATGCTGAACATGAAGATACAAGCACATGATTAGTGATCTGCAGGTGGATTCAAACCAAAAATTTCTTCAGGTCTTCGTCCATTCCTCTTTCGGTTAATTGGTCCAGACTATGGTAGCGATGGATGACGTCATCTTCAGTAACTACCACCACTCGCACACCATGAGTGTCGTCTCCCAACTGACAACCAACAGCGGAGCTCACCACCATATCCAGCCCATCATAGCAGCACCCTGCATTTCTGTGGTAGTGAACACAGCTTTCACCCCAGAAATGAGAGATATATGTGACCACTTAATTTTTGTTTTGTAATATGCATTGCTAAGAACTTTATTTAGAAAACTTTAAAGGCGATTTTCTAAATTTATTTATTTTTTTATTTTTTTGCACCCTCAGATTCCCGATTTTCAAATAGTTGTATCTCTGCCAAATATGGTCCGATCCTAACAAACAATACATCAATGGAAAGCTTATTTATTCAGATTATTATAATTGTGACTGGTTTTGTGGTCCAGGGTCACATATAGTTAAAGTCTAGTTAAAAATAAAACATTTCTCCAGTGAAATCAAACAAAATAGTCAATTCTTGATCACATTAGTCTTAGTTTCACACCTACAGATGGACACAGACCATTCGATGACTGAATACATATTGATGCATCTGATGCATATTGCTTACAAAACTCTAATCTGGCTCATGTACACCTTGAATCCAAATGCAAGTCTCTTTAGATAAAACTGAATAAATCTAAATGCAACTAAGGTGTGCTTGCCATTGTCATTTTGAAGATGAAATAATCACTGGACTTGCCAACTTTTGCAAAGGTTAATGACATAAAATCCTTGAAAGAAATTAGGTACTTGAGTATACTATATTTCAATTTTCACTTTATTTTCTGAGTTTGTCTCTGTACTTGTTACTGTTGGATGGGCAGAAATGCTGTTCTCATAGTACATTCAGATTTCCCCCCTCCTGGGTCTTTGTGGGTCAAATATGAAGGATTTTCTTTTAAATTAATCATTTAAAAAAATATATAAAACTAACATTTCTCTTCTTTGCAGGCTTAACTTTTGTCTTTTTCTTGCATGCCTAACATTTATACTCATACAAAATGTGCCAACATTTTTGTTAGTGTGTTGCAGTAACTGATGCGTATGGACAAGACAGCTAGGTGTCTGTCTGAAAATAATAAAAACTGTTGTATTTTTTTTTTTTTGCTGGAGGGTTTCTCTCTGATTGAAATGAGATACCCAACCCTAATTAAAGCATTCAAAGGCATCGTTTGGAGTCTGTCTGGTTACTGCTGCACAGCAGGTGTAGTGGAACACTGGAAATCTTATTCCAAAGTAGTAGTAGTAGTGATAGTTTTCACTACTACTGAAGGGGAGACCTCATGCGACTCAGTGTGACACTCTTAGGCATTGGGTAACAAAAATTCTTAACTGAAATGTCTAATGCCTGGTTCAGACTACACGATTCTAGCCCGATTTTGCCACGATTTGCTTGACGTAGGGTGTCGTGGGGATTCGTAAACGACAATGGGTGTCGGGACGTAAGATTCCATTGTTTCAGTACGTGTAGTGTGTCATAGTCGAAGACAACCGATTCCGTGTCTGCGATGCTTCACAACATCACGACAGAAAGACTGGCATGTTTAATTGTTTTTCCGTTGTCCACGACGAATTCTGTCACATTGGTGACGTTGACCAATAGCAGCACAGAAGCTATTTCATACTGTCAGGGATTCATCACAGTCACTGCAGTCACCAGCCAGGATAATCACCCGATCACAGTCACCTGAGTTCTAATCACCCGCACCTGCTGTCACCAGTCAAGCCACACTACAAATACACACACATCACAGTCACTCACTGTCCGGTCTACCGTTCACTCCTATGGACTGTTCTGGACTCTCTATACGATATTCTCCTAGAAAGACTTACCCTCTGGTTCTCCCGCGATCCTCCAACGACTCCTTGGAAGCTGTTCCACGATCTCCCACGAAACCGGCATCAGACACTCCCCCTCAGAACTCAGATAAGAACCCTGGAATCATTCACTCTGTTGACACTCACCTGCCTTAACCTAACCCGTTCCACTCCTCCACATCCTGTATCAATAAACCATCCTGTCTTTCACTTACCCGTTGTGTCTGGCCTTGCTTTATGACAGAAGACCAGACCAATACAAAGACATCCATGGATCCTCGACCTCCCACACCCGCAGAAGTTCTGGAGGAGCTGGTAAACGCCCTCCGGGCTTCCCTGCTTCCTCCGACAACCCCCCCAATCTGCCTCTGTCAGACCCATGGCCATGCCTGCTTCATACACGGGTGATGCAGCTGAGTGTGTCGGCTTCCTCCTGCAAGTGGCTTTGTTCGAGATGCAGCCACAGAAATTTTCCACCGAACGCACTAAGGTAGCATTCCTGATATCACTTCTTAATGGAAGAGCGCTGTTGTGGGCTAAGGCCATATGGAACGCTAATAGTGCCATAATTAATTCTTATGATGCTTTCACTAACCATTTCGAAGAAGTCTTTGGCCACACTGCAGGAGTGCTATCGGTGTCTGACCAGTTACTGCGGCTGCGCCAAGGCACGGCATCCATTCACGACTACACCCTGCGGTTCAGAATGCTGGCGGCGACTAGCGGGTGGAATGAGGTTGCTCTAATTAGCTCTTACCGGCAAGGATTGAATCCCCATTTACAAGCTCAAATGGCTATCTATGATGACTCCGTTGGACTGGAAAGCTCCATGCAAAAAGCCAACCGAATTTCCCAGCATCTGTCCGCCTGCCACGCCACCGAAGCCGCCCAGCAGTCTGTCACGCCCGGCATGGGTTCCCCAATACCAGATCCGATGCAAGTGGACACCTCCCGGCTCACCCCGTCGGAACGTGCTCGCCGTCTCGCGGCCGGTCTGTCTATACTGCGCTGCGGCGGATCATTACATCAGGACCTGCCCAGTCAGACCCCCACGTTCTGCGGTGAGTACCCTCCAACTAGACCCTGTCATTTCCACGTTGTCAATGCTATCGGTACAACTATTCACCCCAGACCTTTCTGTTTCAGTCCCTGCCCTCGTCGACTCGGGCTCCTCGGGCAATTTCATATCCCAGGACCAAAACTCAACTGCAAAACTCCCCAAGGGTAGAGTATACCCGTTGTCCATCCCGGGGCGCAAGGTGATGGAGGAATACATCAAGGAGGCTCTTAACCAAGGATTCATCCGACCTTCCACGTCTCCAGCTGCGTCTAGTTTCTTCTTCGTGGGCAAGAAGGATGGGCGCTTGCGGCCTTGTATCGACTATCGGACTCTGAACTCCCATACGGTGAAACTGCCCTATCCACTTCCCCTGGTCCCGGCCGCCCTCGAGGAACTCCGTGGGGCCTGCATATTCTCCAAGCTGGACCTGCGAAGTGCATACAACCTCGTTCGAATCCGGGAGGGCGACGAGTGGAAGACGGCATTCATTACACCATCTGGCCACTATAAGTACCCTGTAATGCCGTATGAGCTAGCCAACGCCCCGTCTGTCTTCCAGGGATTCATAAACGAGGTGTTCCGGGAGTTCCTCCACCGCTCTGTGATTGTCTACATTGACGATATACTCATTTACTCCCGGAACGTGGCTGACCATCACCAACCCGTTCAGCAGGTCCTACAGAAGTTTCATCAACACCATCTCTTGGAGATGGAGAAATGCGAATTCCATCGCCCCACGGTACTTTCCTGGGTTACATCGTCGGCCAGGAAGGGATTCAGATGGATCAGGGGAAGGTTGATGCAGTCAAGGAGTGGCCTCTTCCCCAGACCGTAAAGGAGCTTCAGAGATTTCTAGGATTTGCTAACTTCTATCGTCAATTCATCAAGGATTTCAGTTCCCACACTGCTCCTTTGACTTCCATGCTCCGAGGACAACCCAAGTCCCTGTCCTGGACCACCAGCTCCCACAAAGCTCTCACTAGACTCAGAACAGCCTTCAGCATGGCCCCCATCCTTCATCATCCTGATCCGGACATGCCGTTCGTAGTGGAAGCGGATGCCTCCACCACCGGCGTTGGGGCCGTGCTGTCCCAACATTATGGTGAGCCTCCTCGCCTCCAGCCAGTTTCTTACTATTCTAAGAAACTGAGCCCAGCGGAGCAGAATTACGACATCGGCAACCGGGAGTTGTTGGCCATCAAACTCGCCCTGGAGGAGTGGCGGCACTGGCTGGAGGGAGCAAACCATCCGTTCACAGTCATTACCGACCACAAAAATCTCCAATACCTCAGAGCAGCCAAGAGACTTAACCCACGCCAAGCCCGCTGGGCATTGTTCTTCACCAGGTTTTAGTTCACCATCACCTATCGTCCCGGGAATCGTAACAATAAAGCCAACGCCCTCTCACGCATGCACTCCACAGACACACCTTCCGATCCTGAGCCCATTCTCCCTCCAGCCCTGATTGTAAGCCCCATTCACTGGAACATTAACGAGGACATTCGAGCCGCCACTCTTACCGAACCTGCTCTGCAGGGAGGCCCAGAAGGGAAAACGTATGTGCCCACGCCCCAACGACAATCCCTTCTGGGCTTTGTTCACAATGTACCGGGCTCTGGACACCCAGGCAGCCAACGGACCCTCTCGCTCCTCCAAGCTCGGTACTGGTGGCCCAGTATGACCCAGAATGTCATCAGGTACGTCCGAGGTTGCTCAGTCTGTGCCATGTCCAAGACCCCTCGTCACCTCCCCGTATGCAAGCTAGTGCCCCTGCCGATTCCCCATCGACCCTGGTCTCACCTGGGAATCGATTTTGTAACTGACTTACCCAACTCCGATGGGAATACCTGCATCTTGGTGGTCGTAGATCGGTTTTCCAAAGCCTGTAAGCTAATCCCCCTCCCAGGACTTCCAACCACTCTCGACACTGCAGAAAGTTTATTCACTCACGTCTTCAGAAACTTCGGAGTCCCCGAGGATGTAGTCTCTGACAGTTTATCTCCCAAGTTTGGAGGGCAATCTTCCGACTACTAGGGGTCACGGTCAACTTATCCTCAGGCTACGCTACCATCCCCAGACAAATGGCCAGACTGAGAGGAAGATCCAGGAACTCGGACGTTACCTCCGGGCATATTGTCACGACGACCAACACAGCTGGAGCCGTTTCCTCCCTTGGGCCGAGTATGCACAGAATTCCCTGACCCAGACCACCACCGGCCTCACGGCGTTTCAGTGCATACTCGGGTACCAGTCCCCGCTCTTCCCGTGGGCAGGAGAACCGTCAGAGGTTCCAGCTGTAGACCACTGGTTCAGAGTGAGCGAGAGAGTGTGGGACTCAGCTCCCCTCCATTTCGAACGTGCAGTGCGGAGGCATAAGGCCTTCGCAGATGCTCGGCGTACTCCCACTCCCACTTACCATCCAGGAGAGAAAGTATGGCTGTCCACCCGGGATCTGCGTCTCCGCCTGCCCTGTAAAAAGCTGAGTCCCCGCTACATTGGTCTATTCCCGATACAGAGGCAGATCAACAAAATCACCTACGAACTCCGACTCCCACCCAGGTACCAAATTCACTCTACTTTCCATGTTTCACTCCTTAAACCTCACTCTCCCTCTGCTCCAGGACGCACCGAACCCGACGAACCTCCTCCTCCAGAAATCCTTGACCAACCGTCCATCTACCTGGTCCGAGACATCCTGGACTCACGGCGACGGGGTGGTTGGCTGGAGTATCTAGTAGATTGGGAGGGTTACGGACCAGAGGAACGTTCTTGGGTGGCCAGGGACGACATTCTGGACCCTTTGCTACCAGAGGACTTCCATCGCACCCAGAAGCCGTGGCCGCCTCCGTCGCCGTATGAGGGCGTCAGGAGCCGCCCCTGGATGGGGG
>NW_015505236.1:1421580-1441938 GCF_001515645.1 Sinocyclocheilus grahami | reverse complement strand
GGTAATGTCAGGGATTCATCACAGTCACTGCAGTCACCAGCCAGGATAATCACCTGAGTTCTAATCACCTGCTGTCACCAATCAAGCCACACTACAAATACACACACATCAGTCACTCACTGTCCGGTCTACCGTTCACTCCTATGGACTGTTCTGGACTCTCCATACGATTTTCTCCTAAAAAGACTTACCTTCTGGTTCTCCCGCGATCCTCCAACGACTCCTTGGAAGCTGTTCCACGAAACCGGCATCAGACACTCCCCCTCAGAACTCAGATAAGAACCCTGGAATCATTCACTCTGTTGACACTCACCTGCCTTAACCCTCTTAGCACCAAAATTGCGACAAGACGTCATTCTTAATCCAATCAGGGGTGTGAAGTAAGAATTACAAATACTCATGTTACAGTAATTAAGTACTTTTTATCAGTAATTGTACTTTTTTGAGTAGTTTAAAAATTGTGTACTTTTACTTTTACTTGAGTACATTTTAAGTGATGTATCGGTACTTTTACTCCGTTTGTGGTGTTACATGCTTATTTTAATTTTATTTTTTATCCATCAACGTGATTGGCTAGAGAGATAGTAAAAGGTCTCGTGACTTTCTCAAATCAAATTGTGCATAGGAAACTTTAACCGCCAACTGTTTATCATGGCTGCTGGAAGCGCATTCTTCAAGCATCAATTCTGTCGCATCTTCCTCTAACTTAATATGTTAAGGTAAATTTTGGATTTCTGCTTACTAAATGATTTGTATATATGCTTGCCTATCTACACGGCCTGAAATTTGGCAATCTGCGCTGCCTCGTCTCTCTCTGCGTTCTGCAGCAGTCACTTGGATAAGTCGTTGTTGCTTGCTGAACTTGTTTACTTTTGACATTTATAATGTTACAAAAGATTTATATTTCAAATAAATGCTGTTCTTCTGGAGTTTCTATTCAAAGAAACCTGAAAAAAATTATACTCGGCTGTTTTCAACATCATCATAATAATAAATGTTTTTTGAGCAGCAAATCAGAATATTTGAATGATTTCTGAAGGATCGTGTGACTGGAGTAATGATGCTAAAAATTCAGCTTTGAAATCCCTATAAATTATATTTTAAAATTAATTCAAATAGAAAACAGTTATTTTAAATAGCCTAGTAAAAAATATTTCAAAATGTTACTGTTTTGCTGTACTTTGGATCAAATAAATGCAGGCTTGGTGAACAGAAGAGACGTCTTTAAAAAAACATTAAAAATCTTACTGATCAAAAACTGTTGACTGGTGTATAGGCAACTTTAATTGTTCTCTAATTTCTAGCTTTTAATTGGCTTAGAAATCAGATAACTGCTGGACAATAACCAATAATAATGATTTGTTTATATACTACAAACACTTTTTTTTATCACATAATAAGGCAGAATAGTTTCTATACTGTAATAAATGCTATGTTAGTTAGCACTGCATTGTTCATATACTTTATTACCTGGAGATGACTTGACAAACACAAATAAACCATATATTGTCGCAATCGTATGTTTAATGTCTTCATGTTTCCAAACGTTTCTGTTTTTCTGAAAACAACTGTTTTCATACAGCCATAGCTGGATGATTTTGTCCTTCCTCCTACGACTTTGTGCGCGAGAGCTCCCTCCGGCTTCGAGTATGAATGAAACACACTGCATGGAGTGTTCTGCGCTCCATCTCGCCTTATTCTGGGTCCGAATAAAACATCAAATCATGCACAGACTATCCTGTCTCTCTGAATTTAAATCTATATTTATTTACACTGGCTCTTGAAAACCTCTATGCAAACACACTTGCCCGAAAAAGAGCGGGGGACGAATTTACGTGATATTAAAAGTGGTGGTGGGGGGGAGGGGGACACACGTTTGCCATCCTTCTAGAACAATGTGCATTTATGTTAAAATTGTAACAAATTATCAAGTTTAGTTATTTTTATTTCTTTATTGCAAAACACTAAAACTGGCACCGTTTTGGAGAGAAATGGTCTCTCATTTTAACCCATATCATGGTGTGTGATGCTGAACTATGAGTTTCTAATGGTGTTTGTATTTGCATTGTTCTAAACATTAATATTTTATGTGCAACAACAGCATGCTGTCTCAGTGGCCTGACACATGGTTTTAAATCAATTTTTTCAAACTTTATGATTTAAATGGGGATGATTGTACTGAGAATAACTTTAATCTTTTCTTCAACTGAATACTGTTTCCATGTTTTAATGTATTTTAAAGAGTTGGCAGTCAAAATTAAAACTGCTGGATGATAGATATTCTTTATGACAAACAAGATCATGTGAATTACAGAATGTACAACGTTTTTAAAATGTATAAATTGCGGTGTACAGCGTTTATTATGAGGGGGTAGAATCCACAGCTCAGTACTCACTACTCAATACTCATGAGTACTTTTAAATAGGCTACTCTTTTACTCTTACTCAAGTAGTTTTTTTTGGACCAGTACTTTTACTCTACTCACACTACATTTTTTGGAAGTTAATGGTACTTTTACTTGAGTATATTTTTTCAGTACTCTTTCCACCACTGAATCCAATAGACTGTAGTTCCTAACATGGTGTAATATCTCATTTGTATTCCCTACCACTAGATGACAGACATGTAGTACTTCGATTCTAGACCAAAATTACGTCACGTTCAAATTCAAAGTGTTCGAGGAAGTAGCAGAGCAAGTGAGCTTTCGTGAGTTTTCGAGTTCAGTTCATAGCGTGCGAGTAAGATGTGAGATTTGTTAGAGAAAATCGCCAAATGGCTAATAAAAAGTTGTACTGTGAGGATGTGTTGCAAATGTTATTCGCCGATTCTGACTCTGAAGGGGAATATTTGCCTTTTGGAAATGACGATCGGTCGTCTAATAATCGCGCTTCTCCCGGTACATCTTTGCAGCGCACTGGTGCCGGCGTGCAAGGCGAGTGTGTTCACGAAGCACAAACAAGCGATCATTGAGTGGGGGTTCAATCTTCAACTGGCTGGCAGGAGCTGCCACTGTCGTGGCTGGCTGGATTGAGCCGCGAGTGGAAGCGACAATCTAGTTATCTAATTAAAAGACTAGACCCATAAGAATATATTAATAATCATAAAATTATATATTTCCTTGTAGAGAGAGTGGTAGAGAACGCGTTAAACTCGGAGCGCTCTTGCGGTTGTCTGACTGATCCGCCAGTGGAAGCGACAACCAGCTGGCAGTTGAGATCACGGCCATTTGGGCACCTTATTTGCAATAAGCCTCTATAAAATGTCGACAAATTAAAAGACTAGACCCATAAGAATATATTTATAATCATAAAATAATATATTTCCTTGTAGAGACAGTGGTAGAGAACGCGTTAAACTCGGAGCGCTCTTGCGGCTGTCTGACTGATCAGCCAGTGGATCTTGTTAAGGCATACTGCCAGCCAGCCAGCCACTGACAGGTCACGTGACCTGCCACCAGCCACTGGCAGGTCACGTGACCTGTCAGTGGCGGCTCCTGCCAGCCAGTTGAAGATTGAACCCCTACTGCGATCATTTCAACCCTTTGCCCAACGGGGATGGGGGTGGCAGGGCAATATCTTTTATTTCCTGAATATTACTGATGAACTGATCAAAAAGTAGGCTACTGTTCACATGCGTTTTACTACTATATAGTATAGTAATAATTTAGTACTTTCTCCTGTTTAACGAGTTCGTTTGCCCATATAATCTTTAAGGAAATTGTGTGTAAACTTATTTGGCTTGCTGTCCCCTCGATGAAGCAGCTTCAACTCGAGCTCTGATATACCCCCCGGGACTTGATATAGGATGACTACGAAGGGCAAGGTACCTAAGATGAAGGTGGAGTTTTGGGGAGGTGGAGGGATGCTGGAACAGCTGCGACTGGAGAGAGGTAAGCAGCTGCTGATATACTCTGGCTGTTGATTGAAAGATTAGATGGGCTCGCTCCTCCCTAACTTACGTTAAGGAACTTCATTTTATTGTTGGTTTCCTCTTTTCTGATCATTTGGAATGAAGATAAAAAGACAAAAAAAAACATGCAAATAAGTTCAAACATCAATTAAATATCTATTATTTCATGAATATTATAACATTCAAGAGGGCCTATAATTGATGACTCCTGGTGACGTCATAATATGCTAATTAGATGAGTATATTTACACCCCACATAAACTTTCGGTCATGCGCAACATTTTTCTAATTTACAGTAGATCTCTATCTTTAAGCCCTTTCAAGCCACAAGCTTTTGAAATCTTGATGTCAAAATCCTTAAAAAAAAAAAACCTGGCGCCTAAAGGGTTAACCTAACCCGTTCCACTCCTCCACATCCTGTATCAATAAACCATCCTGTCTTTCACTTACCCGTTGTGTCTGGCCTTGCTTTATGACACATACACAGGTTTCAAACATGGCAAAACGAAAGAGAGATCATGGTGCTGCTAGGTGGAATTATGAGATAGAGGAAGGGTTTGTGGAGCTGTGGCAACAGTACTCCTGCCTGTATGATGTGTCATCGAGGGACTACCACGACAGAACAAAGAAAGAAAAATGCTGGTGAACTATAGCGGAAGCGCTTCAGCAATGTTTACACTCTTGTTTTCGGAAGTCAGTCGCTAGTTCCGCCTTCTCGATGACATCACGTGTGTCGTTAAAGATGGCATGGGATGAATGGTTGGGAAGCAACGTGTAGCCTGACATGTTTCTTGTCCAGGACACGACTAGATTTTAGGAGTCAAAATCGTGTAATCTGACACAGTGACTATCGTGACCGACAAAAATATTGTGTAGTCTGAACCCAGCATAAGGCCTGGTTCTCCAGTGCAGTCAGAGCTGTTGTTGATGCGGTCAGAGACACCTGAGGATAATTTTTGGTGTTGGGAGACTACCACAACCACAAAAATCATTTTTTAAAGTTGTTTCTTCAACACATTTGTTGTGACAGTCAGTTTTAACCACCCTTAAATGGCACTTAAAGACAAAACTAACAGAGGTTACACCATAGACTATATAAAAACAGGGTTACACTTTGGTCAAGTTTAGGAAAAGTTAGATTTTTTTCAAATGAAATTAATACTTCATTCAGCAAGGATGCATCAAATTGTTAAAAAGTGACAGTGAAGACATTTATAATGTTACAAAATATTTATATATATATTTTTTAAACTTTCCATTGACCAAAGAATCCTCAAAAAAATTAAATCACAATTAAAAAAAAAAAATTAAGTCGCACAATTGTTTTCAACATTGATTATAAGAATTCAATGTTTATTGAGCATCAGATCAGCATATTACAATATTTTCTGAAGGATAATGTGACTGGAGAAATGGCTTCTGAGAATTCAGCTTTGCCATCACAGGAATAAATTATATTCTAAAATGTATTAATAATAATAGATTATAATCTTTTATTATGTGTATTATATAAATTGATATATACATTACAGTATATATTATTATATTACCATATTCAAATGTTATTTAAATTGTAATATTTCACAATGTTACTGTTTTTACTGTATTTTTTATCAAATAAATGCAGCCTTGATGAGCATAAGAGACTTCTTTAAAAAATATTAACACATCTTTCCGACCCCACACTTTTGAAAAGTATAGCACAGATTTTTAGTCAGATAGTCTGTTCCATTCTAAGTAGTCAGTTCTTGAGCAGCATGAGCTGCAATGTGGAGCACTTTATGCAAAAGACTACAATCAAACCAACATTATGAGGCTATGAGCTCAACACTGCCACTGAATCATCTGCATTTCCTGTCTGATTGACTATGTCTCCACGCTGGTCGACCCAACTGCAAATCCACATGGGCATGGGGAGTTTCCCGTCCATCTGCATAACCATTTTGAAGCTTCTCATCTCTCCCCTGCAGCAGTGGCCGAGGCTCTGGACCTTAAAGCTATGGACCGAATGCAGAATCACTAACAAGTCACTGAGAGTGAAAGACACAAATGAGCTCTCTCTTTTGTGAGGGACGTGAGACTGGACGTGAGACTGGACGTGAGACTGGCTCTTCCACAGTTCAGCCAAGGTTTCTTTTCTGAAGAGAATTCTGAAAAGGTGGTACCCCCATACCGAGGTAATGGATGCATTTGGAAACAGGAAACGAAATTTCACATTAATTTTTCATTCTGACAGCGCAAAGGTGCCAAAAACCACAGTGATGATGGCAAGGAAGGAGATGGCACACCAAAATACATAAACGGAGAAAATGATTATGATAGAACACAATGTTGAGAGGTATAATTACAGACTGCTGCTTGCTGTCAGAGTTCATCTAAATTTCACAAGTTGTTCTTGTTCCACATGCACATGAGAGCTATCTGCATGCTCTGTTGGACACTGTTAATGAACACAAACAAACACTACCTTGACACTTCAAGACTTACTCAGTGCAGCACATAAAGCAGTAACCTTCCCAAAAATTAAAAAATAATTAAAACAACAGGAACAAAACATTAGGATGAATTATAACTGCATTTAAATGACTTTAATTGGAAGATTATGCACATTTCAAGCATCTTTCACATATCATAACTTCTAATCCACTCGATGGAAACAAGCAACAGAAACATGACGGATAAAAAAAAGTGTCAAATTATCTGGAGAAGTCAGATGTGAAACTGAGGAGGGGGAAGAAAAATCAAAGCACTTCTTAAACAAGTCATTTACTCTAAGGACACTCTCTCTACTGCACTACCGGATATAATAATTAGACATGCAATACTGTTAATGACTGCACACATCTACTGTAACTACACATCAGCCTGAAACCTGCTACACTTTCCACAAATACTGCACAAATCAGGGCCTGAAATTATCAACAAAAAAAAGGATTTGTTTGTGTTATTTTCTATGAACGGTGAGCAAAAGTAAGTGCTTGACATTTAGAAAGCGTGGACTGCCAACCACGAGGTGGCAAATTAAGAATATGAGGTTTTATTTTTTATTAATATTATGCTAGGTTTGCAATTTTTGTAACCTTGATAGCAATATATGAGACAAAACAAAGGCACTGACATCCTTTAAAATCAGTCAGTGCATGTTTCTTTTAGTTTAAGCTCAAATCATGCATTTTAGTCTGGGACTAGACTTAAGACTGAGACTGGTCTGTGAAACCAGGGGTCAATAGGCCAAATGTATAAAGTAAATGAGCAAACAAATGAATGAATGAATGAATCAATCGATCAATTAAACAATTACAGAAAAAGGGTAACAGGACAAAAGTAACAGGGTTAAAAATATAGCTTAAATTAAGCTGTCTAGCTAGTTTGTAAAAATTGAAAAGATGGAACTAGACTGTTTAGTTGTTTTCCCATTATGCTGTTAAAAATGAATGAATGAATGAATGAATGAATGAATGAATTTAATATCAGTTCAACAGATTATATCAAAATGATGACACTGTTGTATGATGTTAAATGCTGGATAAAGTCAAAAAGATCAAGACGCACTTCAAGGTAGGTCAAGATATGTGTAGGCCAAAAACAACATTTTAAAGAGAGCTTACAGGCATTTGACATACCTTAATTTTATATAAGAGTGTTTATTAAATACAAAACAAAAATGCTTTTAATGGAACAATAGAAAGTCTTTTCCATTATCATCTCAAGACTTTAGTTTTTTTTTCTGTTCATGTAATCGCATTAATATGTGTCTGTTTGGACATAGTTTTACTTTGTATGCCATAAAAAACAACAAATTCCTTGTGTGTTTGCGCACACCTGGCGAATAAAGCTAATTCTGATTCTGATAAAAGTTTCTGCATTTTTGCGACTGTCTCAGCACACTTGCAGTCGCTTCTTTTCTCGGTTGTGATTTTTGGCTGTGAACATATCAGTGTGTCCATACTCCCACCAGTTCTGTAATCAGGCTAATTAATAAGCTGTGATCGCTTAACAACAAACAGTGCTGTGATGGAATTAGTTGTGGAGATTTGCTGCAAAGTCAGTAGTTTCTGTATGTTTATAAGAAGATATCCTTGTAAAGATGATCAAAAAATGCCATTCTGTAGGGAATTCTGGGATTCTACACTAATGCCAACAGCAGTGCCATGAACAGAATATGGCAGCTAGATGTGGAAAGTAACTAATTAGAAATAATTTCATTACAGTACTTGAGTACATTTTTTCTACTTTCTTGAGTATAATTATTTGTGGTACTTTTACTTTTACTTGAGTAGAATAAAACTAAAGTATTCAACTTCGCTACATTTGTTTTTCACCAAAAGTACAAAGTACAAAAAAAATAAAAATAGGACAAAGAAGGTGCCGATGGAGAAACGGATGGAGAGTGTGGAGCCCTGCGCTTCAGCCAATAACAGACAGGTCTGACTCGGGTGCAAAACCAATAAAAACTTCCAGTTCAGCTGCGGGGGCTGGCCGTTCAAACCGCGGTTTGCTTTGACTGTCAATCCAGTGTTGCCAAAGTTTAGCAACTTTTCAGACTACCCTAGCAACTTTTTTTCAAAAAGCACCTAGCAACAAATTTTGCCATTTTTAACATTTATTTGGCTACTTTTAGCAACTTTTGAAAAGGGACTCAAATCTAAAGAGCAGTAGTGACTGCAGACTTAATTCAAGATGAGCATAAATTCTTAAGATCGCTGTAGAAACACAAACTGCAAGGCTAAAGACAATGGGCCTCATTTATCAATCTAACGTAGAAACGAGCGCAGATCTGTGCTCACAAATCAACGAGCGAAAATGGGTCAGTGAACCCATGAACCGTGACATAGATGTGTTGAATACTTAATCAGGGAAACCTACAACAGGTTTTCGATTTCCCCAAAACGGCGAGAGGCATACAAAGCAATGTATGCCACCATTAATTGTGGTCAGAAACCCCTGCAGATCACCAAAGTGTGTGCCACACGTTGGCTATCAATTGAGCCTGCGGTAACACGTATATTGGACCAATGGGAAGAACTGAAACTCCACTTTGAGTTGACCAAGACCAGTGAGCATTGCTACATGGCAGATGTGCTCCATGCCATGTACATGGACAAGACCAAGTCGTGGCCTAATGGTTAAAGAGTTGGACTCGTAACCCAAGGTTGTGGGTTCGAGTCTCGTACTGGCAGTCTCGACTCTCCACCTTCAATACCACAACTGAGGTGACCTTGAGCAAGGCACTGGACCCCCAATTGCTCCCCGGGCGCAGCAAAAAATGGCTGGCCACTGTTCTGGGTGTGTGTTCACGGTGTGTGTGTTCACTGCTGTGTGTGTGTGCACTTTGGATGGGATAAATGCAGAGCACTAATTCCGAGTATAGGTCACCATACTTGGCCACACATGTCACGTCACAACTATGTCTACCTTACATTCTTAAAATCAATCCTGTCCGAAGTACAAGTTGCAGTGAAGTCATTCGAGGGTGAACATACAGATCCTGTCAAGCTTTTGGACAATCTGGTTCACCTCTTATCATCAGTTTGCAGCAGAGTAGTCAATCCTATGGCAAAGATTGATGTCCTGAAGGATGCCATTGAGGGTCATCTCAGTCCAGCACCATATCTTGGGTACCTTTTTGAAAGCAAAATGTCCCAACTCAGTCTTGCTCCAGAGGATGAAAAGGTCATTCGGAAACGATGCATCAACTATGTTGTTGCTCTAAGCAAGGAGCTGCAAGCAAGGCTCCCAGACAATCTCGAAATATTACGAAACATGGCTCTGTTCAGTGTTAAGGAAACAATTAAGCACAATAAAAGCAACACTGAAATGATAAATGTAGCTGAGTTACTGGGGTACCAGCCCCAGACAATTGACCAAATTGTTTACCAATGGAGAAACATACATTTGTTGAGGTGGGAATCAACTGAAAAATACCATTGAGTTTTGGAGCGAAGTGTATAACTACACAGACGCTTCCGGGTCAAAACCATTCGAAGAACTGTGCAAAGCTGCACTGGCTGTCCTCTCCTTGCCACACTCAAATACAGAGGTTGAACGGCTGTTCAGCCAAATGAGTGTGGTCAAGTCAAAGTTAAGAAATGGACTGTCACGCTCTTAACTCCATACTCCTTGTGCGGTATGGACTGAAGCTGGCTGGTGATACTTGTTACCAGCATAAACTACCCAATGACGTTCTACAACAGTTTGGCACCACTGCAACATACAGTTTTAAAGCCATTCCATCCTCTTCTGCTGATACCAGCTCATTGACAGAGCACCTGGACAGTGAAGATGAAGATGATTTGCTTGCTAATCTATGAATCATCAAAGAATGGAGTTTCTGTAACTAGTGGAATCAATGGCAGTGTACACTGCATTGTGAATGAAAAAAGTGCCAGAGAAAACACTGAACAGCTAACCAGACAAGAAGAACCACCATCCTAAGTGATGCCTAGCAACAGACACATTATATCACATTCAAGTTAAAATGCTAGCTACAATTGTTTGATATAATTGTTCATTTACTGATACCTTGTTATTAACATGTACAATTGTTGTTCATTTAGGTAGCATATTAACTACCAATACAGTGGTTTAATTGTTGTTTAATTGTTGTTAATTGTTAATTTCAACAAAGTAAAAAAGAAAATAGCCTACATAAACTGTGATTGTTCAAAAGAATGTAACTGTTCAATATCAGTGTTATATTTAAAAATAAAAATATCTGATCAAAAAGGTCTTGTGTTTGTATTACTTTTACAAATAGCCCACTACACGTATATTACTTTTTTCAAACAAATCTAAATTAACATTTTAAATAATGTTTTTGCTGAGGTGGCCAGTCAATTTGAGAAAACTCATTGTGTTTTCTGTATATTACATAAAGATGCAGTTTTGCGTTGCGATTACGTAATGACGTCATCACGCCGTGACGTCACAGCGTCACTTAGCAACTTTTAGCAACAAATCGTTCCACCTGTGTCACGAATTTGGTCCATGGACTTCCGTTTATTCTCGCACAACTCAAACTGTTGCATAGCACCGCAGACTACATATCCCATCATTCCTTGCACGATTTGCACACTGCACTGATTTGCACTCATTGCACACAGCTGTTTCTAATCACCTCACTCACTATATAACACCCACTCTAACCACCTTTCTCTGCTGAGTATTGTTTAGCCTGTACCCCTTTCCGAGTCTCCGTGTTTTCCTTGTTTTGCCTTGCCTGTTTCTGCGGTATCTGATCTTTGCCTGTTTTCCTGGATTTTTCCCTCTCGTCTCGCCCCTGTGATTCTGTCTGCCGATCGGTGACCTACGCTAGCCCTAGGACTATTCTTGTGTTTTGCCCACCATATACCTGTTTGCCATTGTTTGACCCTGCCGGTTTACCACGTCTCTTTAATAAAAGCTTGCAGATGGATCCACACGTCTCACGTCTCGTCAGCCCCGTTACAGCAACAGTGTGTCAATCACCAGTTTTGTCATTTTGAATCAGCATCATTAGCGTTTCAATATTTTAGTCAATGTGAGCTATGCTCTGATTTTAAATAGTAATTTTGTCAGATCCTGAAATGGGTCATACCGTTGATATTATCAGAGCACACAGCAGTATAAGTAAATAGAAACTCGGTTGATAGAAGGATGCAGTTATTGCATGGATGGAGCAAGAACAATGTAAGTGTCTAAAATACATGCACATAGTTCAGTTGAATGGTAAAAATCGCCCTCTTTAACAGTGCAGTTAAACTAAATGTACGAAGCTAAAATAACCTCAACATTAACAACAAAACTGAAATAAGAGCGCATGCATTTTTACCTGCATCTGGCTGATAGATCAACCATGATTTATCTGTCAATCAGATGCATTTTAAATAACTTTTTCTATGTGTGTGCTTTGGATGTGTGTACACATGGGCGAAGAAACAAGGTAGTCTATGTATGACCGGATGATTTATTCATATCCAAAACGAGACGATATAAACCTTACAGAGCGCTAAACTCTAATTTCTGTCAGGACCACTATCGTCAAAGATGATTGACAATTAGCATACAGTTTGGATTGGCGCTATGGTTCCGTTCTGGGCAAGAACTCCCTGCGCATCCATGCAGCCTAGCATGGATGAGAGCAGGGAGAGCATCGATAACCCCACCAGGGAAAACAGAACGGAACCAACATAAATGTATTGCAGATATCGTTAAAGTTCAATAATGTTATGTACACATTTTAGAATTAGTCTGATTCAAAGGAGAATCAGAAGGCTGAATCCCGACTGACAGAGGAGGAGTTGGGGATGGAGGAGGGTAATTAGCTATTGAGCAATGCGAAAACTGCTGATACTACTGTGGGACCTTATATATGAATACTTAGATGGGTGTCGTATTCCCATAGGTTGATGGGGATCAGCTGAGAGTCAGCTGATGCAAGCTTGACTAACGTGACCTGCCAGAACTAACTCTACGTTAAATAAAAAAAATAAATAAAAAAACTCACCCCAGAGTCATCCTAGGTGTATATGACTTTCTTCTTTCAGACGAATCCAGTCGGATTTATATAAAAAATGGTCTTTGATCTTTCAAGCTGTTTCATGGTACTCAGCGGGTGTTGCATGCATCTGTCCAAAATCAGTTAAATAAAATGCACCCATCCATAAAAAAAGTGTCTCTCACGGCTCCGGGGGGTGAACAAAGACCTTCTGTAGCGAATCGATGCGTTTTTGTAAGAAAAATATCCATATTCAAAACGTAATAATCACTTTCATGTAGCTTGCGCTCACTGTTGTACACTGGAAGCAGTTCCGGGGTAATGATGTATGAGGTCAGCTTTGCGCATGAGCCACTCAGATGTGGCGAACGCGGAAGCGCAGGGGAGAGATCAAAACAAAACAACGGTCACTAATTAGAAGTACAAAACGAGGATATGTAAAGAAGAATGTCGGAGGATTCCGATATAAGCCAAGAGGAGACTGGTTTTCCTTTGCTAAAGTAAGGAAACTTTGCTTCCTTTGCTCCTGTTAGCAAACGTTGGTTTTCACGAGAGTCACTAGCGCATACGCAGCTCTGACCTCATATGTCATCCGCCCGGAACTGCTTCCAGTGTACAACAGTGAGCGCAAGCTACATTAAAGTGATTATTACGTTTTGAATATGGATATTTTTCTTACAAAAACATATCAATTCACTACAGAAGGCCTTTGTTCACCCCCCGGAGCCGTGTGAGCCCCTTTTTTGTTTTATGGATGGGCGCATTTTATTTAACTGCTTTTGGACTGATGCATGCAACACCCGCTGAGTACCATGAAACAGCTTGAAAGATCAAAGACCATTTTTAATATAACTCCGACTGGATTCGTCTGAAGTTATATTATTTTGTGAAGATTATCTTGATGGACAAAATGTGTAAGTTTAATGAACTATGGTTGAACACAGAGCTTATTTTTTTAGATAAGCCAAAAGCCTATGGAAAAACCAGTGTCATGCTAACAGCCAATCCGCCTACAAAGTGACGTCAATAGTTCCCCCACTCTATTGCTGTAGCTAAAAAAAAGGTAATTTTATGTAATTTCCAGGTAATAAATATAGTATATGAATAATGCAGTGCTAATTGACATTTAATACAGTATAGAATCTATTCTGCCTTATGTGTTTGTATAAACCAATTCTAAAATTGTCATTAGGAAAATACAGAAAAATTATTATAGAATACAAATCATTGGTTATCATCCAGCAGTGTATTTGATTTGTTATCTAATTAAAATACATAAGAAAAAATAAAGCCTGTCAATTAGACGTAAGCCAAAATTTTATTTTTTATTTACATTTCTGTCCCCCTCATTTCTGAAATGATGGCTATGCCCCTATGTTTGCAGTACAGAAAACAGTGCATGAGTCTGCTTATGCTTGAATTGTTTAAAGTCATTAAAATGTGCACAAAGGAATCGATAAGAGGAATCAAAATTTTATAACAACTAGATAATTGTGCTTAAAAGCATCCTATTCCAGAACTGGAATAGATTTTGGACTCCCAAGCCTAGGTATGAGTTAAAATGTTAAATAAAATGCTCTTTTTTTTTGTCCTACTGATAATGTGCCTGGAGTCCACCTTTGTTATTATTACAAACTACACTTCAATGTGATTTTAAACCATTCAAGTCAAGAAGACTCGTGTGCTGTTTTCTCTGCTGCACAGATCCTTGTGTAAGTGTTCTTTAGCCTGTTGATTTTCATTCATAGTATTCAGCTAACAAGGAAATATTTTACAATAAGATTTAGAATAAATGTGAATGATATATAAGATTTTTTATTCTTTATTTATTATATACAATGGGGAAAAAAAGTATTTAGTCAGCCACCAATTGTGCAAGTTCTCCCACTTAAAAAGATGAGAGAGGCCTGTAATTTTCATCATAGGTATACCTCAACTGAGAGACAAAATGAGAAAAAAAAAATCCAGAAAATCATATTGTAGGATTTTTAAAGAATTTATTTGCAAATTATGGTGGAAAATAAGTATTTGGTCAATAACAAAATTTCATCTCAATACTTTGTTATATACCCTTTGTTGGCAATGACAGAGGTCAAACGTTTTCTGTAAGTCTTCACAAGGTTGTCACACACTGTTGCTGGTATTTTGGCCCATTCCTCCATGCAGATCTACTCTAGAGCAGTAATGTTTTGGGGCTGTCACTGGGCAACACGGATTTTCAACTCCCTCCATTAGGAATTGACAAGAATCAAAATCATAACAATTAAACGATGCCCAACCTTACCCACATTATTTTTTACTGGCACATTTCAATTCACATTGTTTTAAACCCTTTCTTTTCTTTTAAACCCTCACTTACCCTTCTTTGATTTTGCCCTCCTTAAAAACAACCACCTAATCTTATAAGTGAATGTACTTTTCAAAATTAGTTATAAAACAGTTGCTCCTCCTGTCAACAGGGATAGGTAGTATGTTTGCTTAACATAGCGTCAAGCATGACAATTTATGAGACTAATATCATATTTTGCTCCAAAATCACTATATAACATCAGTTGTGTTTGAAACAGTTAGCTTCTGTGGTTCCATGTTGCTTCTTATCACAGTGAGACAGAAAATATTTTTAATAAAAATCTTTACTGTGATACAAGCTGTGAAGTCAATTAGTGTTGCATTGCAATTGTGTTTATTGTCTTCCACTTTTCATCAGTCAAAGCATCTCTATCTGCATGTTATTCAGCTGTAGTGATATCATGCATTTGTCCATATATGGGATTTCCTGGGTCTCACTTGTGAAACAGACATTACAGTACATGGGTGTTAGGGTTAGGGTTAACCCTGCTCCATAATGCTCACATCGTCTCATTTTGAGTAAAAATAGAAAAATAATACTAAAGTACTTTGTAACGCAGTAACTTGAGTAGTTTTTCAGTAAACTACTTTTTTACTCTTACTTGAGTCATATTATTTTCAGTACTTTTACTTGTACTCTAGTAAATTATTCCTTAAGTAGCAATACTTTTACTTAAGTACAAATTCTTAGTACTCTTTCCACCACTAATGGCAGCACCCTTCTGTACTGCTTCCACAGTAAATTCCTCCTGAATTTCGTCCACTGCTTGCAGCGACTTATTTCCATCTCATGAATTGCTTTTTATTTCACATCTTATAGATACATTTGAGAAAATCCCATTTATCTGCCTGTTAATTAATGGGCTCATTACTGCAAGAATAGTAGTATCTAGGGATCAACATGCCTTTTGGCTGAGAGAGGTGAAATTTGCTGAGAATGTGAGAGAATAGTACATACTAAAAATAAACATTCACATAAAATAAGCCAGAGATCTAGTCCAATAAGGAAGTATGACGCCGTTCTGCGTTCAGTTCTCTGGAGACACACTAAACGCACTTCTAGAGTCTCTATTCCCAGCCACAGAACTAACGGATCTGCCAGATTTGGATGATATGTAAATCCTCAGTCTCATCTATTCAAACTAGTGCTCAGACTGCATTAACAGTTTAGTTTGAGGGTTGTGTGTGTGTTTCTGCCTGTTTGTGTGTGCTGTCATTAGGCCACTGGGATACATTATTCACAAAACTCTGCCAGAAATAATTTGCAAGAGAGAAGGAAGTACAAAATGATTTTGTGCAAGGAGAGCATTGCTTATGCTGGTCATATATCGCACCCATTTATCACTGTAGATCCTCTAAATGTGTAATTATGATTTAATACAAATATGCATGAAAGGCAACTGGCATAGTGCTTGGCAATTTCAATCAAGCTGATTCCTATACACAATGCAGCTGTTTCTTATCTGGAAAAACATATTTAAAAGGGATACATTATATGACTGTCACCTGCAAAAAGTGCTTGAAGACGTGTGTGTTTTTTGTTAATTTATCTATACAGATCGATATTGGAGATTTAATTGTTCATTTCCTCAATTTTTACATTTAGATTGTTTTTGCTGTCATCTAGCGCTTACGCAAACTTTAAAAACACTAACAACACTGTTAAAAGTTAAGTAAATGGCAAAAATGAATATACAGTTTTCATACTGTACTGTGCATTATAATGTTGTGACAATTCACTGCTGCATTTAAAATGATTAATTTTTGTTTTTAGTGCTAAATATTACATTTATTTATATTTATACAAAATAATAGAACTTTAATAATGGCCATTTATCAGCCATGATATAACATGAAAATAATTAACAGCTTACTGTTATTATTTCTTATTGAGTTTTTAATCAGTACAAAGTTGGATGAAAAACAAAGTAAGTTAAGTTTCTACAATCTGCAGTTTACCTTTAAGGAATAGTTCACCCAAAAACAAAAAATTTGCTGAACATTCACTCCCCCTTAGGCCTGTAGCAGTGTAGCAGTACATTATGTGCTCACAATGGATCCTCTGCAGTGAATGAGTGCCGTCAGAATGAGATGTCAGACAGCTGATAAAAACACCACAAGAATCCACAAGTAATCCATATGACTCCAGTCCATCATTAATGTATTGTGAAGCAAAAAGCTGAATGTTTGTAATAAATAAACCACTGTTACTAGATCAAATAGAGTCCTCTATCAGTAATTTTGCTTTCTTCTGTAAAAAAGTTGCCTTGTCTGAATCAGGAGAGAAATATGCACAGATCAAGCGCCGTCTGCAATCGAAAAGAGTCAAAAACAGACCTAAACAAATATGTCAGCGTTATTATGGATTATGTACTCACATATTGGCCAGAAGCAGTGATCAATTAATGATGTTTTTGTTTTTTTACAAACATGCAGCTTTTTGCTTCACAAGTCATTAAGTGATGGACTGGAGTCGGGTTGTGGATTATTGTGATGTTTTTACCAGCTGTTTGGACTCTCATTCTGACGGCACCCATTCACTTCAGAGGATCCATTGGTGACCAAGTTATGTAATCCTAAATTTCTCCAAATCTTTTCCAAAGAAAAACAAACTCATAGGATGGCCTGAGGGTGAGTACATTTTCTGAAAATGTTCATTTTTGGGTGAACTATTCCTTTAAACCAAATTACCAATCAAAGACATAATAGTCGAAGAAACCCCAAATGCAATCCAGGGCTTGTAGATTGACCCTGTTAAGTCCACTTTTGCCAAATGATGCTAGTTATCTTTTTAAGCCCCTGAAACACTCCATACAATGATGCAAGACCTTGAGATACACAAAAACACAGCCAAGCCTCTCCTAAAGGATATCTGATAACAATAGGCACTCCATCACGCTGTAACCTCCACAGAACACACAATTCTTCAATGTCTGCCTAAAACAACACGCTTGCCAACTTACCTACAATTCTCAGCAGATGACAAGCATTCTGTTGATTAACCAAATCCTGCACATTTCTACTGGCATGTGCTGAATGACAGCTGAAATAACAGAGGAAACACTTGGCTTATCACCGCTAATTAACACACTATACAAGATAACACCAATGGCAGTGTCAGAAATGTTGAATGGTAATTTAAAATGAAATGGTTTTGCATTATAACACAATGCAATGGGGGCTAAAAAACACAAGTTGCCTTTTAAGATAGCACAAGCTCTCCTTCTGCTTGTGTGTTTGGTGCTGTTGTCAAGAGTACTATTGTAGATTTACCAATAAGATGCAATCTAGGGTATTTACAAAGCACACAAACATATACATTTTACTTAACAGTGGCTCTTAAGCACTAAAATTTCAGCCTAATAAAAGATGCCATTAGGATATAGACTTGAAAGTAAATCAAAAACATGTCTCATGGGTTTATTCTGTGCATATGAGTAAAAAATACATCCCAGTATTCAGGTGTTCAAAATATAACCATATTCCTATAACCATACCCAAATATATCTGTGCTGATTTAAAGAGAAAATGTGTAGAATGTATTTATACAGTGAGAAAAACAGATACAAGTTCTACACTCTTATTGGTAGCTGTAAATATAAGATTAGTCACAAAATAATTAAAAACTAACATTCAAGAGGCTGAGGATGGGTAGAACTTTGTGAAATACAGGCATTCCAATTTATATTACTATATGCTCCGCCTCACCTTGGTGCTAACTCAGGCAAGTGTTACAGAACGTCCAATAGGATTGCACTGGAGATATTAAGGAACAGCCTGATTTCAATAAAACATGCTTATAATGTCTGATGATTGGATATCATTCTTAACATCACAATGCAGGTTATCTTGTTAAATTAAGAAGAAACTTGACTAAAAACTTCAAATCAGAATCAATGTAAACACTTCAACTGAAAGAAAAAGTCTCATTTAAAAGTATTACTACTGACACTACAATTCAACCCTGCTGCTACACAGTAAATTTTATTATTAACACAAAGTTTATCACAAAGCACAGAGAACCTGACAGACAGCCATTACAGGGCATTAGAGATGAACAGTATTCTACTAATATATGTTAGTGCAGCAAAGGAATATAGGGCTGTAAACAGATAGTGATATCAGGAACTGTATATTATATGTATTCATTACAAATGCCACCCACTGTACAAACCTCAAAGCTAACAGACATCTGGAGTGATCAGCATGTTTTCCCCTAAGGCAGATGTCTCAAAAAAAAGATCATCTTCTCACAGCCACGCTGCCTTTTAGAAAATGCCACTTAAATCATACAAGTATAATTTGCAGCAGGATATTAAATCTACGAGCTCAAAGAGCCCGGAAAAATGAGTTTGTGGGCAGTGGCTGTGTTTTCCTCTGACAGTGATCTCTGAACTCCAAGAGGATTGGTTTATTTTTTCAAGCAAATTCCTCATATTTGCATCCTTCATGTTTTGATCAATGAGAAATTAGAAAGTGGAAATGGAAATAGTAAAAGTGGTGTTCGGAAGGAATCTGTGGAGTGGATGTGTCTCTGGCGCCCAACTCATTTGCATTACACTATACTCGATTTCCATGAATACACAGCATATATAAAACGAGAGATGAAAGTATGAATCTAATATTAAAGATGTCACTTTTCATGACTAGAGAGATTGAATCTTTCTGTTTTGCCCATTTTTTAAATCGATTTTCAGTATCAATGCACCATGATGCATTTCTGACCAATATATATATATATATATAAGATCAATATAAATAGTTTCTTTTGAACACTAACCTTTGGAACAAAGAAAGATCTATATTTTTTCCCCTCATGGCTCACATAACCCTAAACCCATTGGATTTACTTGTTACGTTTCCAACAGCAACTCATTTAATGGTTTATGGTGTCAGAACTACTATGTATAACTGAAAATAAATGAAGAGTGAATTAATCTGGCATGTTCAAAGATGCATATCATTCGATAGCTGTAACAATAACATTGCAGTTTCTCGTTCGTTGTAGCCACATGATAACATCCTCGTGTAGGACTTTGAAATTTAAACAACAATCAGATGCAGTCTTTTCAGGCTGAAAGTCTGAGTTGCCTGTTAATAGTGGAAATCTTTATTTAAGCAAAGGGCAGTCCCTTTGCTTTAAACATGCTCATTAGATATCAACATGAGAATAGAGTATCGAATAATGTATGCTGTGTATGTCCACACAGCTGTTAAATAAAACAACATCCACTCTGATTCGACCTGCTCTGAGTTCTATGATCAATAATTAACCTATGCACAACATGCCTCTTATAGAGTCTGCACTCATAATAGAATCTGATGTATGGACAACCTGCATATTTCTTGTCTGTAAAGCTTTTAGTATGTATCCTGTAAAAGCACTCCATGGCACTCACAGCGTAATTAAAGAGCCAAAGGCAAGACAAAGGCACTATTCCATCTTGTGACCATAAATGAACCATTTACTGCAGCATTCTTGCATCAATAATTTTTGGGTCTTATATGCCCTGATTATTATTTAGGGGACAAATCCCTCTGATTACCTGGTTAAATAAAGGTTAAATGATTGTATACTCAACACTTTATATATATATATATATATATATATATATATATATAT